>NC_061817.1:22945851-23130851 GCF_021462225.1 Girardinichthys multiradiatus | reverse complement strand
ACGATTCTGTGTTACATTTTCAACACGGCACACACGCTTACATCAAGGCAGCTGTGCAAACTCACCTTGCTGAGTTCATGCAGTATGAGGGGGCTGCCAACCATGGACTCCACCACTGGCTGGCACTCCAGGACCCGCTTCCTCTCTTCAGCTACATCCCGGTCCTCTGGAAGGAACGCCGCATCATCTAACAGAGGCATCTGAGGCCCGAGAAAATATATGAGATGAAAACACAAAATAGTGGGGGTTTTTTTCTATTTTAATTTGAGTCTCAAATCACATTTTCTTAAATTTAATACCAACATTACTTACAAAACTAAATAAAAAACAACACAAAACACTATAAAAACCAACTTAACTTAGATGTAGCTAATTTAAACTACTTTCTTTAACTTTGTCATTATATTTATATTATTGCCAAAACATCATCGTTTAAGCTTTGTTAGGTCATAGTGTTTTATCCATTCTCAGCTCATCCTTCGCAGATATAACAGCTTCAACTCTTCTGGGCTTTCCACACATTTAGGAATGTGTTCCTTCATTCATTTCTGACTATATAAATACATTTTCTGAAGATTCTTCCAGATACATGGCCTAACACCCCCCCAATTTCTTCTGCTTCATTATAATACCAACTGTAAAAAGTATTGAGGAAAGTTCACGACTAAAGTTATTACACAGGCGGCATCGTATCACGGTACCATGCCGACTCCTTCAGAGTGAAACTGTTTTTAGTGGCAGTCTGCAAGCCTAGCTGCTGGATTTTACACACCTATGACAATGAAGGAGACTGGAGCTTCTGAATTCAATCATTTGGATGGGTGAGCAAGTTTTCTCCTGGTAATCCTTTATTTTAAATCATTTTTAACTATTACAGTTATATTGGAAGTTTCAAACATGCTGTTAATTTTAAATAAAATTTGAATCCTCAAAAAAAGAAGAAAGTATGTACTCTTTAGAATGATTTTGATAAGATATGACATATTAATTCATAATCAGAGGAATAATCAAATGTAGATTTAACTTTAACAACATTGTTTTTGTAGGCTACAGGTTTGACAAATCTAACAAAAATAACCAACTGCAGCCATTTGGTCCTGTTAGATTGTTTTCTTTCAGTGCATTAGCTTGAATACGATGACCTCATAAAATAATGTTTAAGCACAACCTGCAGTTTTAAGACATTCTAGTTAAGAAAACTGTCAAAATGAACAATTTAGTGGACTCCACCTGTTTGTGTTTTCTGCCAAAAGAGGTGAAGAGTCTGCAGACAGTGCGGACACACTGCAGCTCGATGACAAACAGCAGAGCATTGAAGACGACACCCTGCACCGAGAGGGACACCAGGAAGCGACCCACACCAGGCTCTGACATGGAGAAGTAGTTTGTCTGGTATGTGATGTCTGGAAACATAGAAACAGTTAAATACATTATTTTCATAATCTTTTCTTTTATTATCTTCAGCTCTGTTGAGACAGAACTTACTTAAGTATTTGCAGATTGTTTCGCTGATGGGACCTGAGGTGCAAAACTTTATGAATTCGTAGTTCTGGTAGAACTGGCTGAATGACATGCCCAGGCAGTAGTTTGGGAAGATCAGGAACACCTTATCCAATACATGCGACAGGTTTACCAGGTTTAACTCTGCAAGGAAAAATGAAGAATGACAGTAAAAAGAAATGATGAGCACTTTTTTGGACTTTACAAAATGTTCTTGTTCCCTTTCACTATTTTTTATGGTAAACTCAACGATTTTTGCAAACACAGACACCTTCCCTCATACAGTTGAAATCACACCTGCAGGTTGTTACCTTTCCACAACTAGAAGCTTCACACATCCCACTTTAACTAACCAAGAGCTAACTCTGAACATTATCCCCCGATGTCTTCCCACACAATAACAAAGAACATTGTATATGGCAACAGAGACAGGAAGAGAAAAGTTAATTCATGCAATTTGACGACATTATACTTCATACTAGTGCATTTTGTTCCTAAAGTATTCATACCTTATAAACTATGTATTTTGTCTTGATAAAAATCTCTAATTTTAATGTATTTTTCAACACAAAATAGTGGAAAGAAAATGCGTCATGCTTTTCACAAGTGTGGCATGCATTTGTATTTAGTCACCGTTAGTCATTCATAGCAATTTCAGCTGCAATTCTTAGAGGTTATTGTTGCATTTATTTAGTCTCTGAAGACAAAGCTCAGAGCTGGGAATGACATCACTCCCTGATGGACTGGAAAACCATTGGATTCACTAATCAATGTGGTGGGATTTACTATTGGCAATACAAGCTTCTGATTTAAGGGGCCATTCTTGTTAAATTTCCTACTGGGAACTCAGAAAATCCCACTCCCATGTATAAAGCCAACAGATTGGTACATTTACAGATGGATTTTTTTTTACCATTCTTCCTTGCAAAATAAATCAGGCCAAGTCATTAGATTTAGGTCTGGGCTTTGACTGGGCCATTCTAACACATTAATATGCTTTGATGTAAACTATTCCATGTTGTAGCTCTGGCTGTATCTTTAGGATTATTATTATTAGGATTATTAGCATGATGCTGCCACCACCATGTTTCTCTACAGGAAATATGTCTAGAGTGATGTGCAGTGTTCATAATTTATAATTATGCTCTACCTTGTGTTTGTCTGCCGTTAAAAGTCTTGATAAAATACATTAAAGTTTGTTATTGTAACAAAATCCAAAGAAAAGTGCTAGGCAATGTATCGGCATGCTCCATTATAGACAGTTGGACACAATTTATTCATTGCATGTTTTTTTGTTTTTGTTTTGGTGGTAATACTTTTCATGGACGAGGCTGCACGGTGGCGCAGTTGGTAGTACTGTTGCCTTGCATCAAGAAGGTCCTGGGTTCAATTCCCGGCATGGAGTTTGCATGTTCTCCCCGTGCATGCGTGGGTTCTCACTGGGTACTCCGGCTTCCTCCCACAGTCCGAAGACATTCCTGTTAGGTTAATTGGTCACTCTAAATTGCCCTTAGGTGTATGAATGAGTGTGTGTGTGGTTGTTTGTGTGTTGCCCTGCAACGGACTGGCGACCTGTCCAGGGTGTACCCTGCGTCTCACCCATAGACTGCTGGAGATAGGCACCATCTCCCCCGTGACCCACTATGGAATAAGCGGTAGAAAATGACTGACTGACTGACTTTTCATGCAAATACAGCAAACTTTCAGGGTTGAAAGTCTCCATTTTTTCAGTTGGATATGGGATGTATTTGTGACTTTTGTGTCCATCTCTCACCTGGGATGGTCATGATAGTGACGGCCAGAAACGTGGCAGTCCCAGAGATCACATTGAAGATAGTGAGGCGTGTGTAGGCGGTGGCAGCAGTGGAGAAGAGGAAGCTGAGTAGATACATCAGAGGCACAATGGCCCAGCCGTACAGGAGGAGAATCAGGAGAACGTCGACGAGGTGGTGATCCGCCACAAAAGCTTCAACTCCAAATGCTTGGAATACAACCTGGGACAAAAAATAAAACAGATGAAATGTCTTCTTATTGTAAGATTAGGCAAAACAATTTGAACCACACTTTAAACAAAATCATTGGTCCCAGTGTGTTTCTTCTGTGAACAGGGGCTGGATTTCACACTGACCAACATGAGGAGGCATGGCAGCAGGAAGTTGACCAGGTCCCACAGCAGGGCAGAGAACCAGAAGTTGGACAGGTAGACGCCGCTGACCTGCTGTATGTGCTTCGACTTGATGGAGGACTCAGTTACAAGCAGCAGGGCGAAAGTGCTGGACAGTGAGGCCATGCCGTACATCAGGTTGATGGCAATGGCAAACCCAGTCTTACCTCTACAGAGTACAGGAAAACAAAAAGCAAATATTATTTAAGAATTTTTCCATGCATCCGTCTCTTCAAATCAGGGATATCCTGTCCTGTACTCACTCTGTGAGCTGGCTCCTTGCAGCCTCTGACAGGTTTCTAGGCATGGGGTAATTGCCTGTCAGGATGGATGCATTGGGCCCAGCTAAAACTTTGAACAGAGCATTGTCCACCATCATGAGGGCTGTGGCAGGTGTGTGGTAGCCCTGGTTGTTGAAGTAGGCTGTTGCCTCTGAATACTGGGTGGTCCTGCCAAGGAAGGCAGCACCTACCACGCAGCGCTCGTTGAAGCTGCCGCCTTCTGCTTTTGCATTGGTCAGGACGTAATCTGTGAAGTCTAAACAGTCAAAAAGAAAAAACAATTTGTGATTTAATTTCTTTATTCAATTTGGTTGAACTCAATATTAGTTGGCAGCATCAGGCTGTGGGGAAGCATTTCTTTAGCAGAGTCGATGAGAAAATGAATACAGTTAATTGCCAGGAAATCCTTAAAGAATACCTGTGCAAAAGGTGGAGTTTCACCTTCCAGCAAGACTCTAAACATACACCCATACCTAAAATGGATGGGCTTAAATCAAAACATATTAGTGTGTGAGATTGTCCCAGGCAAATCCAGAGCTAAATCAAATTGAGAATCATTGCCATGACTAGAACTTTAATGTTCGCTCGCCATCAAGTTTGGCTGAGCTGCAGCGATATTGCAAAACAGAATGGGTGAAGGTTTCAGACTCTAGATTTGCAAAGCTGGTAGAAACATACCCAAAAACATTTGCAGCTTTAACAGCAGCAAAAGATCTGAACACATATGCATGCTACATTGCTCAGATTTTTACTTGGAAACAACCTCGAAAGCCATGTATCATTTTTTTATCACTTTAAAACGATGCACTGCTTTGTGATGGTCAGTTATATAGAATCTCAATAAAATACGCCACAGTTTGTAGTTGTAACAACTCAATGTGAAGAATTTCACATTTTATTACTTTTGCAAGGCACAATATAAGTGCTTTTTACAACCAAATACAGCTCTTGTCTTTTTTTGTCATCTATTTATGTCTTTCCTATTTATATGTTTAAGTTGACCTGCCTGGTTGATCTATGGTCACAGTTGTGGATTTGCTTCTGATCCTCAGATAGGCCCTTCACTGTAATTTTCTGACATTTTGCCCCTAACTGACCATATTTGCAGCCATTTCTAAAGTCTTTGAGTCAGCCCACAAGACTTTGCATTTCCTGTGCCCAACAGAATATTTAGAGTCTGTTTTGGGTCACATAGAATCTTCTTGAGTGCCACCTTTTGGTAGTTTGATTCACTTTTAAGAAAGAAATTCCCTTTACACAAGACGTTTGTAACCATGTAAGTTAAGCACTAAAACTTTTTTTTCTTACAGTGTCTCACCTGTGATGTTTCTGAGCTCACCCAGCTGGGCTAGGAGCTGGGAGGTATATGTGTTCGCTAAGGAAGAGGCAAGGAGGTCCGCCCTAGGCTGCAAGGCCACAGGGACCCTGGTGGGACCGTAGCGGCTGAGGGCCAGCCTCAGCAGCGGAGCATCCTGGTGGTTGGGAAAGGTGTTCGCCACCACTAAGGCCACAACAGTGAAGATCAAAGGGACCAAAAACTGAGCCACCATCACCTTCCAGTTCCTCCAGCTGTACAGCGCCCTCTTCAGAAACATGGCATAAAACTGCTGCAGGTGGAGTCTTACCTGTCAGAGAAAACCATGCAAACCTCAAACAGAGCTGTAGAAGTCATATGCTGAATATAACACAAGGCTCCTGAAATCTTACCCCTGTGTTCAGCTTAATGTTTGACCCATCCTCAGAGATGAGCGTGCCACTGTCTGTGAAATCGGTGACATCTGTCAGGCCACTGATGCTGCTGGCATCATCGGTGGTCCAGTCATGGGAGCGTCTCTCGTGTTGGTACTGAAGGGCTGGCAGCTGGATCGCCTGAATGTCCAAACTAGAATCCACAAGCTTTCCAACTCTGCAAACATAAAAATAGATCACAGAGTTTTTTACTGCTAAGGAAAACATATGTGGATCCAAGAAAGAAACGTCTCATTAAGTCGAGATTTTGCCTTGGGAAAGTTAGAGATCCCTGGTCACCCTTGAGTTTAGAACCAAAATGCATATATGAAACAAAAGATGCACTTTTGACAGTTTTCGTCTCATTAAACCACAAGCACACATGGTGCTGCACAAAGTCTACCAGAGATCATGTTCCTTTAGTAGGCATTGTGGTCATGGAGGAAAACAACAAGCAAATCCTTCAGGAGTCTTGCAACTAGAAAATGCCCATCTCGGATGTGGCCCCATTCTGACCTCTGACACAAATCCAAAGCAGTTACCAGTGAATAAATGTTCCCAGTAGACATTCTCACCACATTTGCATAGAATTATGAAATAGAAAGAAATTATATATAATCAATAAAGCCTTTCAGGTGTTGTTTTGTCTCATTCTTTGTTCAGACACCCTTAAGATTTCCAGCAGTAGTAGGATATTATCGTCACACTGTTTTGCTTCAATGCGAAGTGAAATACACTTTTTTCACAATTAGAGCTATAAAATTAGATATGAAATCTTTTATTGGGGTTTTCAAATAAAGGCTAGATTCTGTTAATTTTTTATGTTTTCGGCACTGTGTAAATGACCAGAACACAATGCTAGACTCTCAGTGTGACTTGTAAATAACAAGGCTTTGGGAGCAGTAAATTCATCATTTAATAGCCGGTTTCAGCAGCACACAGCGTTAAGTCCTCAGCAGAGGAAGCGGCTATGTGCTCGTTGCCGCAGATACACAATTAAACCCATGAGGAAGCAGAATAAAGTGATAAATGAGCAGCTGGAACTGGAGTTATATGAACAAAGTGGGGGAGCCAAAACATTTGCTCTAGTTTCAACTTGAAGACAAATATTCCTCTAACAAATAAAAGGTGTGGCTGAAAATCTGAGCCTTTCACAAAGAAACAAGGACACCAGGAATTCTCCATAGGGGTTTATGATGCTGAACAAAAACTAATAAACAAAGTTCAGCACAAAGCCATTAATGCAATATAGTGTCAATCTATTGCAATGATTTCCATTATCCATGGTATAGAGTTGTTGCATATATAGAGAAAATCCAAAACGATGGGGGAGGAGAACAATGGGGCGAGAAAAGATCTCATGTGTCCTACCTGAGGAAAACTTCTTCCATGGTGGTCACTGAGGCCCCATAGCTTGCAATACCCAGTTCCTCTTTGTTCATTTCCAGCTCAGCGAACAGCAGCTCAAACCTGCATGAACACGCAAGAGAGAAGATGTGTTACCCTGACCTTCATATGCTGACTTTTGACTAGGAATGGGCTGGTTATCAGGATCAAGGTATACCAAGGTTAAAAAAGTTAAAGTTTCAAAACCACTGAAGGTTTCCGACACACTGTCCCTACAGTACGATGAGAGGCCAGAGAAAATACCAGAGTATGGCATTTTTGCCCAGCTGCATGAAGCAAAGAGTAACACAGCATCACCCCTCCCCAACCTGTTGCAGTGCATTGTTGGTCAGCTGGATAAAAGACTGCTTATAAGCTGCGTATCTTTAAAGCAGCTGACTGCAGGCTGTACCCAAGCAGAAAGTTATAAGTAACCTTTTAATATTAGCTTGTTCTACCAGTGCTACTCTATAAACATTAGAATGACAAAAACGTATATTATGTGCAATTAACAAAACTATTTCTAGGTAAAATTATTATAACTGTTGCTGCTGTTGCTTAATGAAATCATGTTATAATGTCTGAAATAAATTTGTGTGTAAATACCGTGAAACTGTGATAGCTGTACTCAGAATTCCATACACCTGTTTAGGACTGATGTATAGTATATCTTTCTACTGTTTGCCCTGTGTAAAAAGAAAATAGCAAAAATGTTGATTTGATATGTAATGAAAAATATTTGGCCGCAGTTAACAGGCCAACTGACTCCAGCTCTTAATATTAAACAAAATGTACTCATATTTTTTCTGGACAATATCCATCTTCTCTAAAACAGTAACAGTCACTTATTTGTGGATTTTAGGCTTTGTGAATCTGATACCTGGTCCACTTCACACCCTGTAATTACAAGTGCTTCGGGATGAATGATCTGGGGCTAGACTAACTCACTTGCTGGTGCTTTCTTTAGGCAGGATGTAAGAGAGCTCGGCTCCGGCGCTGCTCTCCAGTGTAGCGTTGGGAACATACATGTGAACAAGGCGTGTGATCTCAGACACATTACAGAGGGCGTCTTTGACTATCACCATGTGGTAGCCAGCACCTGCCAAATAAAAGCAGTTTTATATAAGCAATATTAATATTACTTTTATTTTATAATTATTTTTTTATTATTCTTGTCACACAAAGATACTTAAAAAGGATTCGCAATAGAACACAATATGAAATAAAATAAGTGGAGTTTTTACTCACTAACAAATCCAAAATTGGACATTTTAATACTTTATTAAATAATAAAATTGCCAAAGTCACTAATCCAAATCTTTAAAACCAGTAAATCCAAAGGGTCAACATATATTAAATCTTATAGATAAGCAATGGGATGTCACTCAAGTTCATATGTGTGTGAGGGGAAGTGACCCAATACCCATTTTCTTTTCTTATGTTCACAATTCTTGTCTCCTCCTTTTTTCCAAAAAGTCAAAACATTTTATGTAAAACCCCAACGGCAATGGCCTGCTGCTGTACTTTCCACCTTGTTCTACCCTTACCATATTTGTTCTTCAGGAAGAGCGAAGAGCCGCAGCACTGCAGCTCGCCACCTGCCATGATGGCGATCCGGTCACCGAGCAGGTCAGCCTCGTCCATGAAGTGAGTAGTGAGGAGGATGGTGCGGCCTCGCTTCTCTCCCTGTAGAAGGTCCCAGGTGGCCCGTCGTGCTGATGGATCCATACCCGACGTGGGCTCGTCTAGCATGACGACCTGGAGGCAAGAGCAGAGGAGATATTCACTGATGGAGGGGAAACAAAGATTAAATGAATGACTATGAAAAGTGTTTGCAAAGTTCCTAACCTTGGAGTCTCCAATGAGGGCGATGCCGATAGAAAGCTTCCTCTTCATGCCGCCAGAGAGGGTCTTGGAGCGAGAATGACGCTTGTCCTCGAGATTCAAGATGCTGATGATCCGATCCACCTCGTCTGAAATTTGCTCCTTGGGGAAGCCTTTTAGCTGGACGTTACAAACAGTTACATGATAAACAATAATTCGTTTCTAATTTATTAGCAGCACATTTTAATTTTTTAAGTCAACAGGAAAGGAAAAGATTTTCACCTCTAGTGGTCATTATGTTTAGCTGCTAAAAGTTAGCAGCTGACACCTTAAACCTGCAGTTAGTTAGGCGGTCGTTCTTGAAAACAATCGTACCAGTGGAAAACAGGTCACTTTTACAGTCCACAAGTTTAATGTTTACACATCTAAAAATAAATGCTGTAGTGTATAGTGTGTTCGTGCTTCTACACGTTTCTGCATTATTGAATACCTGTGCATAGAAGAGCAGATGCTCTCTCACTGTGAGGTTATCAAACAAAACGTCGTGCTGGGGACAGAGACCCAGACTGCGTCGGATAAGAGCCATGTCCTGACAGATGTCATACCCGTTTATGTAGGCCCTGCCCCTGCTGGGTGGAAACAAACCTGCGATGTGAAGAAAAACAGCACAGATACCAGTTAGGGGACTCATTTATTTGCATGGACAGCATTTGCTTCCTGTGGTGTTTGTGACTGGTAACCTGTAAGCATGGACAGTGTGGTGGTCTTCCCAGCACCATTGTGTCCCAGCACCACTGTGATCTGCCCCTCGAACATGTTCAGTGTCAGATCTCGCACAGCCAGTCGTGTCTTGTTCCCTACTTTGAACTCCTGGCAGAGAGAAACACCCAGAACCAGTGCACCATTACCATAACATCTGCTCAGCTGGCACCCAGACCCTTTTTTACCTACTATAGGGTCAGTGTTCAGCTTCTTACCTTAGTGAGGTGTTTAATCTTTATTCCAGACACTACTCCAGCTGGCTCTTCCTCCATGAACTCTCCTTTCATAGCTTTTTCTGCATCTTCTTCTTCCTCCTTCTCGTTTACTAAAGCCATGCGAGGGCTGCTGCACCAGTATGAAGGCTGCAGAAAGAAAGGTTTAAAAAAAACAAAAAAACATGTATGAGATGCAGTCAGGCCTTGTTTTTCACTTAGAAATGTATCTGGTTTATGATAAGGATGAAACAGAGGAAACAGAAGAACACAGCTGACCAGCAGGATTAATGTTTATGTGAACAAGCAGAGAATGTTTCTTCCTAAAAACCAGAATAAAACTTAATTTTCTGCGCAGCATCTTCAGACACAATGGATGCTGACAAGCATGCGTCAGTGTCTAAACCACACCCTGCTGGCAGTCCCTTGAATTCCTGAGTTTATTTTCTTGTAAGAATGCATGTGTATGTGAACCATGTTTGTGTTGGCTGGTAGGGACTCTGTAGTTTCCTGTTAGTCTAACCAGCTGAACCTGAAGAGCTCCTTCTGTCCGATATGTTTGGGCCTGCCAAACCACTTTCACTGAAAGCAGATGACTCTCTTAGCTCTGATACAACCCCCCTGCTGGTATCTGGAAGAAGAAAAATGCACCAGAATGATAACCTCCAATCTCAATCTGTGTAAAGTCTGAATAAACTACACCTGCCAAAGAGTGCCTAACTCTAAAACACAGAGAAAAGCAAACCCTGTGCACCATGACTATCTCCATTGGGAGGCTGCAGACAAAATCATAAACTCCATCTTATATACTGGTTTCACAGAGTTCCCAAAACAGTGCTAAACAATCGTTGCCCTAGGAACTTTATTCAATAATGGCCAGCATTGAAGCAACATTCTCAGCAACACCAAATAGTAGCCTCCCCAAACATGTACCTGCATAAAAGTTGTTGCAGTGCAGAAATCAATAAACTTGACTAAAATATTAGTCTATTTGAAGCAATAGCTTTAATTGGGGGTTTTAAAATGTTGCTTTTCTAAGTTCCCACAGAAGCTAGCTGTGCAGAAATTTGAACAGGAAGTGGGTATCCTCATTTACCTGTCTTGTTTTTTTTATTCTTCTCTTCTCTATAACAAGGCTACAACTAACAGTTTCAAACATAACATCTTAACTATACCTCAGTAAGTCTTTTTATGTTGCGTTATATTTTGTTTAATCAGACTCCATAGCGTGCATTTCGATATAAACTAAAAGTTTTGATATTGCTTTTAGAGTTAGCTTTGCCTTTTCAGTCTAAATATTGGTGCAGGTAGATGTTTATTGGTGCAAACTCTTAGTATCATGAATTAATGCGGATGGTATGTCCACTTTACTATAAACGTCCTCTGGTAGTTTCTAATTACTTTACTGTCATTAATTAACTACCACATTTACTGCTGTAGATATTGTCAATTCATACATTTCAGTTTTATTTTTAAAATTGATCCTGCTTGTCAGTATTATTACATACCATCAACCTGTCTATTTCATATTCTCAACACCCTTTCTGACAGAGTTTTAAAGGTAACAGAAGGTTCCTAATAGGTTCCTAAATAGGTTAAAGCAGATGTAGCGAAGTGTATTTAGATAAAACTGCTTTGAGCTCAAATTTAGTCAAATTACTGTTGATAAAGGTTTTGCTGAAGACCACACATCAGGTAACATAAACTACATGTAAAGTCCTGCATATTATGAAAAAAAGATACTGCAATTCTGGACAATGAAAAAAGGATTTTATCAAGAATTAGGTCCACTTGTTTAGGCCCTCTTTCTTTGACTAAAAAACAAACATAACTGACAAAATAAGTGAAATATCAGTTAGATTTCTTTTGTCAGTCCAAGGAGAATACAAGTCTCACAAGTTTTTCTGCATTGGCGTACCAGTAAAAAGAAGTAAGATGGAAGAGGCACTCCGTACTCCCCAGGAAACACAGCCTCCATGTACCAGGCCACCAGGCCGTAAAGCACCGAGTCAAACAGCAGCAAGCAAAGAACCTGGGCAAGGGAGAAGTCATCGTCCACCGTCACAGAGTCAAACATGTTCGACCACTGGATTCCAGTACCTGAGGAGCAAAAAGTTGATAATAAATAAATGAAATGACAAAGAAAACTGTAGTATTTAGGAGATGGGGTTAGATCACAAGGCTCACCTTTGCCTTCAAACATTCCTATAAGCTGTGCTCCCATGGCCATGGCCACATTGGAGATAAGGCAGGCCGACACCTTTTGAGTGTGGCTCAGTAAGTCATAGCGAGGCCACAGGAACAAATAAGGCAGGTAGCTGAGGAAGTAGATGAAGCCGCCTGCTGCTGCTGCCACATTGGCTAAAACCATCAGACAGAAAATTCATCTTAAAAATAGAGGAATGTTACGAAAGAAAGATTACAGCTATGTGCTGCCAGCTGATAAATATCAATAACATAAATAAAAGCAAATAGCTGACAAGCAAACGATTTTTTTGAGAGCTCTTCAAAAAAACATTTCCTTGATTGACAGCATGAATCTGCCCGGAGGTTGAGATGAAGCATTAAGTGAGGAAAAATGGGGGAGAAATGAAAGTGACACGCTTTAAGAGCTGTTTCTGCTTCCATTTCCAAGAAGCACAACATGAACTCCTCAAAAGACCACTTGTAGCAGTAAATGTGACATTCTGAGCACAGCTTGAACATGTATTGATCAAGTGCCATTATCTGTTCCTACAAAGAGCATCTGGGGGGGGCGAGAGCAGCCCAGACAGCTGCAAACACAATGGGAAGAAAAAAACAAGTTTTTGTTGGAAAAGGAGGTCACTGAAGGGGGCTTTTGGTTGGCTTTGGTTTTCATCACTCACCTCTTTCCTTTTTTATGTATAAGTAACCCTTTATAGGGCAACAAATGTAAGATTTAAGTTTCAATATGTAAAGTCACAGGGAAAAGTTGCCACCATTTAAATATATCAGTTATCAACCATCCACAGGGCACAGACAGGGCAGACTGACAGATGATGGCTGGAATGAAGATTGAGAGGGGAAAATTAGGTCAAGATTACTAATGGAAACTTCCTTATGCAGAAGAGATAAGAAAAATTAGTCACAGGTGAAAAACTGCAGTGAAATCACATTTCAAAACAACAAATCAATGCACGAATGCCTGAATCTTAATAGTGTAAATGATTAATCTTAAGCTTTCCAAGACTTTTCTCCTGTACACCTTGTCAGGTGAAATACTTGAGATACTTTTATTGAAAGCTAAAGATTTGTGATCTCAGAAAAGACTTGTCGAAATTCTGATGAAAGATTACCTTGAAATCGTTCTTATACTTCTGTGTTTTATCTTACATGGTTTGAAATCAGAAGGAGCAGATAAACCAGAAACTTTTGTACAAATTGTACCTTTAAGAAAAAGTGCAAGTCATGTAAAAATCATTTTGCCCACACGTACAGCACAAAGAAAGCCAGTTAAAAGGATAATTACTTACCCATTAGACAAAGACAAAACCACCCACCTCGTGAGAAGAAGGCACTGATCATGAAGCTGTAGTTGATGGTGGCCACAGTGAAGACTAGCAGGAAGACAAAGACCAGTGTGGGGTCGCTGTAGTTCAGCACTGCACCGTTAGGACTCACCTACATCAATAACATGGACTGTTAAGATGTGTCCTGCCTAATGTATAATTTAGACAGTGATGAAAAGAATTTCCAGATAATGTGCTTGAAAAAAATGATAGAAATTTAAAGGACAAAAAACACCAAGTGAACCTTTAGAATCAGTTTCACATAAACTCCACAGATGTAGCACCTTCCCACAGAAGTGTGTGGAAGGTGTTCATCTGCATGTTTTTGTCTTGTTCAAAATGCAAGTACTGCGAAAATATTGGCAGGCAATGTTTTATTTATCTGATTTACTGTTTGTGTTCGTTGATCTTTCCTTTTAGTGTGATTGGCGGCTGCCTGTTTTCTGTCAGCTCACCTAAATACCCCTGCTGCTCATATTAACTTTCTAGCAAGCAACGGAGCTCCATCTGGCTTCAAGTACAGCACTTAGGAAGTGTAGTACATGAAAAGGCCTATCAATCTCTGAATTCAGGAACTGTACACCAGAAATTACTATATATGCTGAGAATGTGCACCTCTCAGCAACTCCACCTCTAAAGTAAAGAATAAAGGTGACAAGTAACTAAATAAAACAAAAACTAAACTAATCTAGGCTCTGCTGGTTAGACTAATAAAGAGAAGCTAAATTATATTAAACTAAGGACAATATTAATTTTATCTTAACTTATCTTTAGACCTAAACTAAGCTAAACTGCATCGGCTAAGCTAAACTATATTAGCTAAGATAAGCTAAGATAAACTACAACTAAACCAAGCTGGACTACATTGGCTAAGCTAAGCCAAGTTCAGCTAAACTACATCGGCTAAGCTAAGATAAATTAAGCTAAGCTTTACTACATCGGTTAAACTAAGCCGAAGTTCAGCTAAACCAAGCTAAACTACATCGGCTAAGGTAAGCTAAACTAAGCTAAGTTGAACAACATCGGCTAACCTAAGCGAAGTTCAGCTAAACTAGATTGGCTACGCTAAGCTAAACAGAGCTAAGCTAAACTACATCGGCTGAGCTAAGCTCAGCTGAGCTAAACTAAGCTAAAGTACATCAGCTAAGCTAAGAAAAATTCAGCTAAACAAAACTAAGCTAAACTACATTGGCTAAACTAAGCTAAGCTAAATTAAATCGGCTACGCGAACTTCAGATAAACTAAGCTAAACTACATCAGCTAAGCAAAGCTAAAACAAGATAAACTAATAAGCTAAATAAGCTGTTCATTATAATATAGATGTAGATAGGTATTTAGTTACTAGTACTTTGGTGAATCTGTTTTATTTATTCTTTCTGTTTCTTTTGGAGATTAGATGTTCCTAAATGATTCACTAAGACCACAGCCTTTGTAGTGGATTTGCTGAATCACACCTTAAAAGCACCTAGCTTGAAGTTTTTTTTTTACATTCTTATAATGGATCAATACAGTAGTAAAGCAAACAATACAATGATATACCATAACTTCATGTCACTTTTACATAAGAATAGAGGAGAACATTTTTGTCACTAACTCACCCGGATACAGAGGAGCAGAGTAACAAAGAACACTGAAATGGAGAGGAAGAGAAAGAACATCAGGAACCATGCGCTCCAGTGCAGCCAGTTACTGAGGCCCATCATCCTCATGTACTCCTGAAATGGACAAACAGGGTCGAGGTAATGTATATGTTTAACAGTTGAATTAATAATTTCAGCTACTCTCCAACAGAGACTTGTAACAACACCTTGAGCTTCCGTTCCTTCTCCTGCACCACAGCTCGCACTATGTTGAGGGACGTATAAGTGAAGCTGAGCACTAAGAGAAGAGGCAGCTGGTTTTGAATGGCCAAGATGAAGACATCATAGATAAAGTTAGGGTAAGGAAAGCGTGACAGAACCACCCTGGTCATTGCCAGCAGACGGTCCGCTCCGGTTCTGTTGTAAGATCGCATGATGGCTCGGTCCACTGCATGCTGGACGGCCAGAAAGCCCTCACGGAAATAACCTTGGTGTAAAAAATACATTTAAACAACATTAAGTCAATAATATCAATCTACTATCATTAATCTGGGTTGAAAAAAATTATTCATCAATCAAAACTACAGAATATGTGCACCATTAACACAAAAATTTAGTCTCACCTGGTGTCCCACCCTCCTTGTCATGCTGCTCCCTTGGGCCTGGCAGCTGAAAAAGGGGAAAGAGGCTGAAAGTGTGCCAGTCCAGGTCGCTGTTCGGGCTCAGTTCGGACTTCTCCTTAGGTGGGGCATTGCGTGGTGTGAAGGTGAAGCGTAGGTGGTAGCTCACCTGCAGGTCAAGAGAGTAAAAATCAAACAAAAAGAGCAAAATCATGATCATATTCAGAGTACACTAAAACTAATGCTTCATCTCTCTAGTAAAGTTTAAAGCTCTTTTAAAGGCTTCTGTAACTGAAGAGTGCAACTGCTATTCTTTAACTGGACCATATACCTCAAGGTGTCACAATCATCAGTTCAAACGGTTTGATGCAAGTATACATAGCATGGTTATGTCCAGCCTTCAAACCATTCAGGAAGAACACATGTTCTGTGTCCCAGAACATCACAAATGTATCAGTCCCAGAACAAAAGCAAAAGACCTTGTAAAGATGCTGGTTGAAGCTGGTAAGATAGTATCTTTACCCACAAGTCCTGTGCCAACACTGAGACAGGGAAAAAAGCTATTAGTCCCAAAGTAACATTAAAAAGCCAGACTGCATTTTCATTTGTAGGTGATTGGCCATACGTTTAGAAGAAAAGAAGGGAGATTTTACAAGCCTGAGAACACCATCTCAGCTGTGCAAAAGAGGGCGGGCAGCATCAGCATCATGCTGTAGGGGGTGTTTTGCTATAGGTGGGATTGGTGCACTTTACAAAATAGATGGCTCATTAGGAAAGAACATCCTGTGAAAATGTTAAAGCAACATTTCAAGAAGGATTATTATTATTTATTTAGAAGGATAAAGCTAGGTGCAAGTGAGTCAATGACCAAGAGCATACTGCCAAATGAGTTACAAAGTGGCTTAAGGACAAGATGTTGTGGAGGGGCATTCACAAAGCCCAGATCTCAGTCCCATAGAAGATTTGTAGGCTGAGTTGAAAAGGTGTGCGAGCAGGCCGGTCTGGGAACCTGACACGGTTACACCTTTTTTGTCAAGAACAATGGGCCATAATACCAGCAAACTATTGTGAGAAGACCATGGAGGGGTACCTAAAGTATTTGGCCTAAGTAATACAGTTTAAAAGCAAATACTAACAAATACTATAAAAATCAATCTAAAGTTCTGAATTTGATGAAAAAAATGAAAATATCAACAAAATTCTTTCTCATTATTCGGTTTCTTAACAAATAGAAATAGTTTAGGTAATTCTAACTGACTTCAAAAAGGTTTAGCCTGATTTAATGTCAGAAATCTGGTTAAACTGTAAATTGAGCGAAGAATTTGGAAGCACACAAAAAAAATGTAAAAAACTTGAGAAATATGACAATGCACAATAGAAACACTGTTACCAAATCTAAATATATTTATGTATAGCTACTAAACTGGCTGTGGTGTGCAGCCAGTTTAGTAGCTTGGGGCTTATCTCATTCGACTATTTATACCATATGAGAAATGTAACCACACATATTCAGTACTACATTGTAGTGTCATGTTATATAATTCAAGTTTTACAAGTTTTCTCATTTTTCTTATTCCTTTATTGCTTTGAAGAATAAGCCTCTAGCATTATTTTGTTTTTAAATAAATGCTTGAAATGAATTAAGGCTTGTATGTTGATGGTTTATTGTTTTACGTTATTCTTTTATGCATTATTGACTAGTGATTTTATGGTGACTTTAAGTAAACTGCAATCAAAATAATAAATGTTGATGACGTAAAGGGACTGAACAGAACTATGGTTATAAAGGTGATTTACTATGTAGCTGTGGTATATTTCCATTCACTGTGGTGAATGTCAGTAGATCTGACAGTGTTTTCCTTTGCAGCATATTACTCTAATCTTCATCTAGTTTTTCTGGCTGCACAGGAATGTATATTTCATCCCAACTGTTACTCTCACAGCCAGTAGCCAGTGAAATCAGACTGGATTTTTCCTTTTATTTAAACTGCCGGCTGTGAACCAGTAAACCAAAAGCATTTTAAGGAAGTTGGTCAAAGAGCCTAAACTAGCAATGCTGGTTTATCTTCTCACCTAGTGATCAAGAAAATGATTGTCAACCTGGTATTTACATGCACAAAGCATGTGAGACAGTGTGTGATGCCTTTTACCTGCAGGGGTAGGGGTTCTTCATCATGAGTGAAGGGGTGTTCAAAGACGACAGCCGCCAATATCTGGTGCGACTGGGGGTCGGTTCTGATGTGCTCCTCAAACTGCTCCTCTGTCTCAAAGCCACGCACTAGAACAAAAACAACCACACAACAGGGCCATCAAACTAGAAGGTGTGGTATTCCTCACATGCTCAGCTGTATCTGGGTCTGTTTCTTGGCTTCCACGTTTCTCTCTAACATGCAGGTACATAATCATTTCTGAATACTGTGACTTCCTCAAACAGAGAGATCAACAATGGATAATTATTTTTATTTTCCTGTACAGTGCTTTTAAATCAATTTCTTCTCTGGACTCCTCATTTTCTATTCTTCTATCAAACAGATACACATTTATAGTGAGTGCAGCACAAACTGTAAGCATTATATTAGTGCCAGGGTTAAATCTGGGTCAACAGCCTCAGAAAACAAACATTGCGTAAAGACAATCTGAGGGCATGGAAGGAAATGCAAGCAGCTGCCAAACTCAAAGCTTAACCAATCATCGCTGAGATCACTGCTGAAACAGTTGCAGGTCATTTTAGTAAAGCTTAATTAGTTAAATAGTTTATTGTGCCTTTTTGCTGGGAGGCAAAAATACACACCACAGCATGATGCTGCCACCACCATGTTTCTACATGGATGATCAACCTGGTTAGGTATTTGTCTTTATTCCAGACAAAATTAGTCCATATCATAAAAAAAAACAAACAAACACATAGACAGACATGTTAACATCAATATTCTGTCAGACGAAACCATCACAAAATACAGACAGTTCCAATGTTTAAAGAAGCTTGACGTATACTATATGTTACAACAGTCAAGGCTCTTGCTATTGAAATGGCACATAAATTTATACATTTAGTTCCTAAGTTAGGCATGGAAAGTTGGAACATTGCTCGCGACAAACATTTGACTTGTAGATGTTCATCATTGAAGCCTAAGAAAGATTCTAAATGCATCCTGAAAACTCACCATCAATTATTTCATTGTGGTTTTACTGTAATTGCACCACAAGTGAGCCGTATAAAAAGAGTTGCAACAGGCTCAAAAAAGGCCCTCTTTAACGTCATCCGTGCACATGTAAAATTTACGTGCCAACGTATTAGCTTGCAGGTACAACTTGTAGGACTGTCAGTTCACATCATCATCATCACAAACAACTTCTGAAGATATAACCGATGTATTTCACTTAGCTCACCACATTAAATTCTTGGTCTGCTAAATAAAAAGATGGAAAATGCAGCTTCTGATTCTCTTTAATTGTAGCAATCACAATAAAATTTTCTTTAGGGTTAAACCAAATGTCATGCTGGACACCTTAACTAGAAGCTCCTGCAGACCAGCACTGTAGGAGGACTGCCTTTTTGTTGCTTCTCAAATTAACATCCTCCCTGCCCAACCTCTAGGTTTAGGTGGACGGCCATATTTGGTAGGCTGACTGATGTGATGTGCCAAAGCATTTCCATGCTCTGAACAATGCTCTGCTAGATGTTCAAAGATTGTGATATTGTTTTATGACCTAACTCTGCTTTAAACTTCTCCAAAACTCTCCCCCCGACCATCTGCTGTGTTTGTTGGTCTGCACTAACTAAAGTTCTCTATTTATACTGTATTTGTACTAAAATTAAATTACCCACAGGTGAGTACCCACAGTAAGAGACTTCTAAAGTCAACTGGTTGCACTGGATCCTATTTAGGGGTATCGCAGTAGACGGGTCTGAATACACATGCAAGTCAATTCAGGTTTTTACAGGCAAACAAAAATTGAAAACCGCATATCCTTTCCTTCTGTTTCACAATTATATAAAACTTGTTGCTTTTTCACAGAGTATCTGTGTAAAATATATTTACACTCTTGTGGCTGAAATTTGACAAAGCAAAAATGCTCAGGGAATATATTTATTTTTGCAAGGTGCTGCAGATCTTTGGTTTTTCTTATGATTAAATTCAACAATGAAATTACATTTTCAAAAATATTTTGACATTTTTAGTCCACCAAATATAAGCCAGCTATCATAATTTTTACAACAGTAACAAAAAAAAATCCAAATGAACCCCTATGACTGTAACAATCATTCCATTACTGTTTCATAATTTGTATGTCTATCAGGAGCATTTCACAAAAACTAGATTATTTAATGTTATGTAGATCTCATGTAGCAGTTAAGCAGTAGTTAAATAATATGAACCCACTGTTAAAAACAATCTTTTATTTTTAGGCATGCTGTCTACGAGATCTAGTGCACATGACAGTAATAAATTCTAATCCAGATAATACCCCTCCAACTTCCCCTCTGAGTTTTTCACCCTTCTAAAATATTCATTAATAGCTGAGCTGGAATCTCACATGACTAACCACAGAAAAGATTGCAATTGCAAAAACTAGTGCATCACCCCATGTTTGCTTCACACTACAGCCACAAGTGCCCAAGTGTCCATCTTTCGGTCAAATTGAAGCCAAATATGTCAGCCTGTCTACAGACCTATCAGGTGCCCTGAATGTTTGTTTGGACAACAAGTCACGCAGAGAAGGTGCAAACAAGTACAGTCATAGCAAAGAGAAGTTATGCTGGTGTCCTGAGGGTGTAGACAAACATGCTACAGTGGTAATGCTCCTTTTCTTTCCCCGAACTTCATTACCAGCTTATACAGGAGTAGGGCGTGGCTTGTTTTTCCTCTCCTGAGAGCTGTTTCCAGAGGAACCAATATTCCCAGCTCTGTCCTGATCTACAAACATTGACAAGGCTGTGGTATTTGTCTAACTGGTTACAATGGTGGTTCCATGCCTGTCATTCTATCTGATTATTACCCACCTGAGGCGAGGGACAGGCTGGCTCGCACGTCCTCTGCCACCTTACGCACCACACTGGAGTTACTGGGCACGTAGCCCAGCTGCAGCTCTCGCATAAAATGTTTTGGTAAAATGTCGACAGCAAAGCTCTCGTAGATAGTGGCATTCGGGTAGTCCTGAAAAGGCACCTTCTGACGCAGCACGATGAGGATGCCGGAGAAAAGCAGCGGCAATAGGATCTCCACTAGAGTTACAAGGATCTGACGTTTCTGAAGAGGAGAAAGTGAGAATTTTTTCTATAGCAGGCTGGCAAGTTAAAACACAGATTAAAATGGAAATACATGGAATAAAGATGGAAATAAACTGCCTCATGTTCACACCTCTTCAGGTTTCGAATTTTGTCACTTGACAGCCACAAACTTAAAAGCATTTTATTAGAATTTTATGTGACAGACCAACGCAACGCAAACATCAGTAGTGCACTCCACAAATCTGGCATAATGAAAAGCCATTCTTGAAAGAAAGCCTTAAAACCCCCGTTTACAATTTACCACAAGCCGCGATGGGGCCACAGCAAACTCTGAAGTTGCTCTGGTCACAATTAAACTTTTTGCAGGCAACACATTATGAGTGTGGGAAAACAGCACATACAAAATACAAAATCCCCAATGTGAAACATGGTAGTAGCTGCATTGTGCTGTGGGGAACCTTTTTCTTCAGCCAGAAGACAATGCACATCACAATTTTGAGATTTTATTGGCAATAATCAGGAAAATACAAATATTATTTTACCTGTACTTCACAATAATGCACTACTCTGTGCTGATCTATCGCATAAAATCCTAGTAAAATACATTATAGTTTGTGCCCGTGATGCAACAAAATTAGGAAAAGTTCAAACATAAAACGCAAATACAAAAAAAAAAAATTATAGTGCTTTCAAAAATACAAAGTCCAAACAACTTTCAATGGCATTAGATTTGTTTATCAATTTATTGTTGCTATTCAATAAAAATGACTGACCTCCTTATGTCGGGTAATCAAAGCACAAACTGACTCGGACTGTTGCAGCACATTATAAATTCTCTATCAAGGCCCAGTCAGTGTCACAACTAAATATGAGATCAACGTTAGATCATTTATGTAGAACCAATAAATATTACACTTTACTTTGAAAAGAGGGGAAGGGTGGGTTTGAATAACACAGGATGATGTTTGAAATCATTTCTGAAACCAACAATTTATCTTAAGCCAAAGAAACTAAAATCATAATATTTTCGTAGCTTTGATATTGATTCATTATCAGTATATACACAGACATGCAACTTTAAATCAATTAATAACTCTGCTTTGAGAATCACAGGAACAGTAAAAGAGAGCAAAAACAACAAAGTCAAAACTATTTTATTTTCATGCCTTTGTGGCTAAAATGAGACAGATTCTATGCACCTTTATGTCTGCGTTTTTAATGTTAAGATAAAAAAATAGACCAAAAAATTGTTGATGAAATTTTATTTAATTTGCTATCAGATGAAAATTCTTTAGCAATCACAATCTCACACAAAAGTTTCAGGAGGGGTTAAGGATTATAAAGCATGCATGCTTTACAGCCAACAGTCCATTTCATTGCTCAATTATCTAAGTTGTTGTGAAATCATTGTCTGGTATTAATGTTCAGCTTTATGCAAGCAGCTACTATCAGCAATGAACAAACAGAGCTGTGCCAGTATTCTCTGTGTGGGTAAAAATCAAACATGGTTAAATAAAAGAATGACTTCCTATCTTTTATATACTGCCAGACTTTGAATCTGATGATATGGTGTTTCAGGGAAACATTATGTTGGTTTTGTCTCATGATTTATGTCACAACACCTTGAAAAATTAAATAAAGGAAGACAAGATGTTTGTGAAAGCTATATAAGAAAGGAGATAGCAATTGACATCATGCAGCATAATCTAAAGATTTATTTTTAGGTGGCTGGAACACAGTCCAAATTGTTGAATGCAAAATGTTAGTCATTGTATTGAATTTATGGTGTTCCAAATGCCTATTATTCAAATAGTGTTATACAAGCTACTCCTCTGTGATATCAACCATCTACTCACAATACACAGTCGTAAACCCTGGCGGCACCTAATAAGGACAGAAACAGACTGAATGTCTAACTCACCTGCTGAAGATAGTTTTTCCACACCAGCAGTCCAAATTGTCTTATCGCCATATCTGAACTGAAACAAGGCACCGACCAGGCAGCTTTCTATAGGAGCTGGAAAACAAAAGACATGGGGATTTTTTCGGGGGTATTATTGCTTGCTTTTAGGGAGGGGTGCCTGTAAGGACCTCTGATCTCTCAGTTTCAACTTAACTGAACAAAACAAAACAAGAAAAGAGAAGTGAAATTGAGCAATCGGCAGTATTTTTATTACCAAGTTACCTTAGTCATCTCCAACAGTTACAGTGTCTTGCAAAAGTTGTCGTTGTTAAAAGAAAGCCATAAAAAAAAGTCCCCTTCATGTAGGGAAGACAGCAAACACGGATCTGACCAGAAACTGCTGTGGTCAGATTAGACCAAATTTTTATTCTTTAACCTACTTGCAAATACTATGCACATAATGCTATGTGTGGCCATCGCTACTGTGAAGCATGTGACGGTTGTATAATACAACCATCACATGGAAGAAAGAGGCTGCAAAAGACTTGGCTCAGGACTCCAAAAAATATTACTTCCAGTCAGAAAAAACATGTTGGTAAAACTGGAAAATTACTTACCTAAATCTATCAGGGGTGTGAATAATTTTGGGCTTAACGGTAAAATCCCAAATGAAACAGACCAAAGTTGTGGTTGTAATGTAAAAAAATAAACATTGTGAATATCTTTTCACTATAAATCAAACAATGACAATTCAAAAGTGACGTCGAAAACAGAGCAAAAACAATGGTTAAAATGTGTTGTTTCAAATATTTTGTATTATTTAAAAGACAATTTGTACCACTGATATTTCTCTGGAAAACTACCCATGCAAATGTGACCACGGAGATCCATTTGTGAGAAATGCTAAAACATACATAAAAGTGATCGGGAAATATAAAATCAAGCCAATGCATTCTTTTTCCATCAATGGACTACTATTAAACATCGGTTTTGGCTTTATTTGTGTCTATTTATAACCACGTACCTGAACTCGTAATAACGCTGACAATCGCAGCATATCTGACTTTCACACTGATTTCATTCATTATGATACATCTCGGCTTATTTTACGCATTCACTGTGTAATTCAGTTCAAAAGACAGTGCGATATATATTGAAAAACGACGATTTCCCTATTTAGCTTTCCCAGTAAACAATACGGCTGTAAAGGACATGGATCTTTTCCTGAACACCCAAAACTGCCTTTCTCATCTCTGATTGGCCAGAGGCCGAATTCTGGCTCCACGATTGGACAATACACCTGTCAATTGCTAAGGACTCGAATGAGTACAAACGATGGAGCAAGGTACACACCTTGGAAAAAACGAAATATTAAGGTTTTATCTATGCATTTATATACAAGCCTGCAAATGGAATTTACGTTTTAGAGTTTTATAAAATAAGTAAAGTTACCTTAAAATGAAACGGCTTCGGGAACATAAACCGTGGTCTCTCTCTCCCCCCCTCCAGTCGAGGTGAAAACAATTTCCTCCTTATTTTCTCACACCGGTGCGTAAAACATCACTGCGAGCCTTCTTCCTTCACCCTCACGGTCGATGCGCGGCTGCATCTGGAGGAGCTAAGCGCGTTGGCAGCGAAGCCTGTCCGGCGGTGTCCCTTCCAGTCTGCTGCCTGCCAGAGAGGCCGATGACACTGCACCAGCGGCTGGCTAAAGTCTGTAAATTCATCCACAAAATGCCACCGACCAACAAACGTCAACAAAACACGAAACACGTGATCACAGTTGGATTGTCACGTGATTTCAGCAGCTGGGAGTTGTTTTTTGTTTTTGTTTTTTTTATTCAAACAAACAAAAAAACAACAAATTGATCAGTTTTTGTTCTTTATTAGATCACTGAAAAACATGTAAAAAAAATATATATAAATATTAAAAAATCCCCACGCTGACCACTATAATAATTATTATAATAGAAAAGATAATAATAGTTTGGTAAGATAAAAAAAAAGTATTAATAATATTTTCTTTAGGGGGTCACCACAGCAGATCAGTTATTTAATTTCATCCAATCCCTAGCATCCTTCTTTGACACACCAGTCCTCTGCATATCCTCTTTCACTGCACCCATGAACCTCCAGATTGGTTTCCTGCGTTTCCATTTCTCTGGAGCATCCAGATTCAACATGATTTTTCAACCAAACCTACTCTTCATCTTCTGCAAAAGTTCTGATCTTTGTCTACAAAATACTCAACCAAAGCTGTCCGTCATCATCACTAACAATGAAATTTTTATCTTCAGCCTTGCCTCCTGTCTTTTTGTTAGTGATACAAGTAAACGTTGCGCTTTGTTTAACACTTTCACACGTTTTGAAACATTCTGCTCCACATAAATAGGAAGATTCAGACTAATCAAAACAACTGTTATAATTTTAACCTGCATGGTAGCAAGTGAACAAGATTAGACAATGTGAATAACTGCAAAAATAGATATGATGATCTTACCATTATGTGCTATTTCAGTCAAAATGGTTCTGATCATGTGCTATACCATTTTTTTATATAGCGATACTAATGAAATAGCTTAAGTAAAAATTACACAAACACTGGAACAAAGGAAAAAAATAGAAAACTGCGGTAGAGGTAGAGACATTAAAATATTAGTTCCCATTTTCAAATGGCCAGATCCAGTTCATTTCCATAATGCATATTGATTGTTGGCTTCTAATTATGCAGTCTGCATGTCATATCCGTTACCAGCATAATTGCTTTCTGGTGCACTGACATGGACAGTCGGGATGGTGAATTTTTCTGTTCGATAATATTTATGTTTTTGACAAAATTAGCAATAAAAAAATCTTGTCAGAGCTTCAGTTTGTAGTTGAAAATGATGTGTTCTTAGGAAGGATCCTACTCATTTTTCATCTCAACACTGGGAATACAAAAGATGGACATACAGATGGATGGATACAGCGAGAGAGGGGAAAATACTGTATATATACAGGTCCTTCTAAAAATATTAGCATATTGTGATAAAGTTCATTATTTTCCATAATGTCATGATGAAAATTTAACATTCATATATTTTAGATTCATTGCACATTAACTGAAATATTTCAGGTCTTTTATTGTCTTAATACGGATGATTTTGGCATACAGCTCATGAAAACCCCAAATTCCTATCTCACAAAATTAGCATATCATTAAAAGGGTCTCTAAACGAGCTATGAACCTAATCATCTGAATCAACGAGTTAACTCTAAACACCTGCAAAAGATTCCTGAGGCCTTTAAAACTCCCAGCCTGGTTCATCAGTCAAAACCCCAATCATGGGTAAGACTGCCGACCTGACTGCTGTCCAGAAGGCCACTATTGACACCCTCAAGCAAGAGGGTAAGACACAGAAAGAAATTTCTGAACGAATAGGCTGTTCCCAGAGTGCTGTATCAAGGCACCTTAGTGGGAAGTCTGTGGGAAGGAAAAAGTGTTGCAGAAAACGCTGCACAACGAGAAGAGGTGACCGCACCCTGAGGAAGATTGTGGAGAAGGGCTGATTCCAGACCTTGGGGGACCTGCGGAAGCAGTGGACTGAGTCTGGAGTAGAAACATCCAGAGCCACCGTGCACAGGCGTGTGCAGGAAATGGGCTACAGGTGCCGCATTCCCCAGGTCAAGCCACTTTTGAACCAGAAACAGCGGCAGAAGCGCCTGACCCGGGCTACAGAGAAGCAGCACTGGACTGTTGCTCAGTGGTCCAAAGTACTTTTTTCGGATGAAAGCAAATTCTGCATGTCATTCGGAAATCAAGGTGCCAGAGTCTGGAGGAAGACTGGGGAGAAGGAAATGCCAAAATGCCAGAAGTCCAGTGTCAAGTACCCACAGTCAGTGATGGTCTGGGGTGCCGTGTCAGCTGCTGGTGTTGGTCCACTGTGTTTTATCAAGGGCAGGGTCAATGCAGCTAGCTATCAGGAGATTTTGGAGCACTTCATGCTTCCATCTGCTGAAAAGCTTTATGGAGATGAAGATTTTATTTTTCAGCACGACCTGGCACCTGCTCACAGTGCCAAAACCACTGGTAAATGGTTTACTGACCATGGTATCAATGTGCTCAATTGGCCTGCCAACTCTCCTGACCTGAACCCCATAGAGAATCTGTGGGATATTGTGAAGAGAACGTTGAGAGACTCAAGACCCAACACTCTGGATGAGCTAAAGGCCGCTATCGAAGCATCCTGGGCCTCCATAAGACCTCAGCAGTGCCACAGGCTGATTGCCTCCATGCCACGCCGCATTGAAGCAGTCATTTCTGCCAAAGGATTCCCGACCAAGTATTGAGTGCATAACTGTACATGATTATTTGAAGGTTGACGTTTTTTATATTAAAAACACGTTTCTATTATTGGTCGGATGAAATATGCTAATTTTGTGAGATAGGAATTTTGGGTTTTCATGAGCTGTATGCCACAATTATCCGTATTAAGACAATAAAAGACCTGAAATATTTCAGTTAGTGTGCAATGAATCTAAAATATATGAATGTTAAATTTTCATCATGACATTATGGAAAATAATGAACTTTATCATAATATGCTAATATTTTGAGAAGGACCTGTATTTTTAACTCTGTATTCTCTTTCCATATTTAAGCAAACCTGAAAATAGTTAAAGATCATACTATTCCAGACTGTAACACATCTGAACACACCACCTGACAGTGAACTATGGCAGTGGCAGTGGCGATTCCATTTTGTCTAACGTTTACATTTCCATTTGTGGAAAAAACAAATCTTAGCAAGCAATATACAGTGTGTGGCTGAGAGTAAGAAAAACATTTTGTCTGTCTGTCAGGGTAAGGGTTATCAGAATGCTTTCATGTATGATTATTTACTGCTTGATCATTTGTTATGTAAAACAAGTCTAAATGTCTCCAGACTGTAAGTCACTGTCAAATTATCAACCCCATGCTATGGTGATGCTTTCCATGTTCCATGTTTTAAATTTAGATACTTTCTAATTTTTCTGTGTTTTATTAGCTTCATTTGCACAGTATATATATATGTATGTATATACAGTGCCTTGCAAAAGTATTCGGCCACCTTGAACTGGTCAACCTCTTGCCACATTTCAGGGTTCAAACATAAAGATATAAAATTCAAATGTTTTGTGAAGAATCAACAACAAGTGGGACACAATCGTGAAGTGGAATGAAATTTATTGGATGTGTCAAACTTTTTTAACAAAAAAAAACCTGAAAAGTGGGGTGTGCAATATTATTCGGCTCCCTTGCGTTAATACTTTGTAGTGCCACCCTTTGCTGCAATTACAGCTGCAAGTCGCTTGGGGTTTGTCTCTACCAGTTTTGCACATCGAGAGACTTAAATTCTTGCCCATTCTTCCTTGCAAAACAGCTCGAGCTCAGTGAGGTTGGATGGAGAGCGTTCGTGAACAGCAGTCTTCAGCTCTTTCCACAAATTCTTGATTGGATTCATGTCTGGACTTTGACTTGGCCATTCCAACACCTGGATACGTTTATTTGTGAACCATTCCATTGTAGATTTGGCTTTATGTTTTGGATCATTGTTTTGTTGGAAGATAAATCTCCGTCCCAGTCTCAGGTCTCTTGCAGACTCCAACAGGTTTTCTTCCAGAATGGTCCTGTATTTGGCCCCATCCATCTTCCCATCAATTTTGACCATCTTCCCTGTCCTTGCTGACGAAAAGCAGGCCCAAACCATGATGCTGCCACCACCATGTTTGACAGTGGGGATGGTGTGTTCAGGGTGATGAACTGTGTTGCTTTTAGACCAAACATATCGTTTTGCATTGTGACCAAACAGTTTGATTTTGGTTTCATCTGACCAGAGCACCTTCTTCCACATGTTTGGTGTGTCTCCCAGGTGGCTTGTGGCAAACTTTAAACGAAACTTTTTATGGATATCTTTGAGAAATGGCTTTCTTCTTGCCACTCTTCCATAAAGGCCAGATTTGTGCAGTGTACGACTGATTGTTGTCCTATGGACAGACTCTCCCACCTCAGCTGTAGATCTCTGCAGTTCATCCAGAGTGATCATGGGCCTCTTGGCTGCATCTCTGATCAGTCTTCTCCTTGTTCGAGATGAAAGTTTAGAGGAACTTGGTAGATTTGCAGTGGTCTGATACTCCTTCCATTTCAATATGATTACTTGCACAGTGCTCCTTGGGATGTTTAAAGCTTGGAAAATCTTTTTGTATCCAAATCCGGCGTTAAACGTCTCCACAACAGTATCTCAGACCTGCCTGGTGTGTTCCTTGGTCTTCATGATGCTCTCTGCGCTTTGAACAGAACCCTGAGACTATCACAGAGCAGGTGCATTTATACGGAGACTTGATTACACACAGGTTGATTCTATTTATCATCATCAGTCATTTGGGACAACATTGGATCATTCAGAGATCCTCACTGAACTTCTGGAGTGAGTTTGCTGCACTGAAAGTAAAGGGTCCGAATAATATTGCACGCCACACTTTTCAGTTTTTTATTTGTTAAAAAAGTTTGACACATCCAATACATTTCATTCCACTTCACGATTGTGTCCCACTTGTTGTTGATTCTTCACAAAAAATTAGAATTTTATATCTTTATGTTTGAAGACTGAAATGTGGCAAAAGGTTGAAAAGTTCAAGGGGGCCGAGTACTTTCGCAAGGCACTGTATATATTTTGGACACACCTTCTCATTCAAAGAGTTTTCTTTATTTTCATGACTATGAATATTGTAGCTTCACACTGAAGGCATCAAAACTATGAATTAACACATGTGGAATTATATACTGAACAAAAAAGTGTGAAACAAATGAAAATATGTCTTATATTCTAGGTTCTTCAAAGTAGCCACCTTTGGCTTTGATTACGGCTCTGCACACTCTTGGCATTCTGTTGATGAGCTTCAAGAAGTAGTCACCTGAAATGGTTTTCACTTCACAGGTGTGCCCTGTCAGGTTTAATAAGTGGGATTTCAAGCCTTATAAATGGGGTTGCGACCATCAGTTGTGTTGTGCAGGAGGTGGATACAGTACACAGCTGATAGTCCTACTGAATAGACTGTTAAAATTTGTATTATGGCAAGATAAAAGCAGCTAAGTAAAGAAAAACGAGTGGCCATTTAATAAATGAAGGTCAGTCAGTCCAAACAATTGGGAAAACTTTGAAAGTGTCTCCAAGTGCAGTCGCAAAAACCATCAAGCGCTACAAAGAAACTGGCTCACATGAGGACCGCCCCAGGAAAGCAAGACCAAGAGTCACCTCTGCTGCGGACGATAAGTTCATCCGAGTCACCAGCCTCAGAAATCGCAGGTTAACAGCAGCTCAGATTAGAGAACAGGTCAATGCCACACAGAGTTCTAGCAGCAGACACATCTCTAGAACAACTGTTAAGAGGAGACTGTGTGAATCAGGCCTTCATGGTAAAATAGCTGCTAGGAAACCACTGCTGAGGACAGGCAACAAGCAGAAGAGACTTGTTTGGGATAAAGAACACAAGGAATGGACATTAGACCAGTGGAAATCTGTGCTTTGGTCTGATGAGTCCAAGTTTAAGATCTTTGGTTCCAACCACCGTGTCTTTGTGCGGCGCAGAAGAGGTGAACGGATGGACTCTACATGCCTGGTTCCCACCGTGAAGCATGGAGGAGGAGGTGTGATGGTGTGGGGGTGCTTTGCTGGTGACACTGTTGGGGATTTATTCAAAATTGAAGTCATACTGAACCAGCATGGCTACCACAGCATCTTGCAGCGGCATGCTATTCCATCCGGTTTGCGTTTAGTTGGACCATCATTTATTTTTCAACAGGACAATGACCCCAAACACACCTCCAGGCTGTGTAAGGGCTATTTGACCAAGAAGGAGAGTGATGGGGTGCTGCGCTAGATGACCTGGCCTCCACAGTCACCGGACCTGAACCCAATTGAGATGGTTTGGAGTGAGCTGGACCGCAGAGTGAAGGCAAAAGGGCCAACAAGTGCTAAGCATCTCTGGGAACTCCTTCAAGACTGTTGGAAAACCATTTCAGGTGACGACCTCTTGAAGCTCATCAACAGAATGCCAAGAGTGAGCGGAGCAGTAATCAAAGCAAAAGGTGGCTACTTTGAAGAACCTAGAATATAAGACATGTTTTCAGTTGTTTCACACTTTTTTGTTCAGTATATAATTCCACATGTGTTAATTCATAGTTTTGATCCCTTCAGTGTGAAGCTACAATATTCATAGTCATGAAAATAAAGAAAACTCTTTGAATGAGGTGTCCAAAGGTTTGGTCTGTACTGTATATATATATACATATATTATATTATATACATCATGCCATTGGGTTGTTTTTTAGTTTTTGGTCACTTTTTAGATTTTCATTTTAAAAGACACGTATCTTCTCCCTTTCAGCTGTACAGTAATTTGTGTTGGTCTATCTGCGATTACAAATTCGGTAAAATGAAGGGAACCTTTCAGTTGTAATGTGGAAAACTATGGGGTATGATGGCACCGTGGGATGCTGACCATGTATGGTTCTAAAATAGCCATTTCTAATGTTTAAACTTAAAAAACTTACAGTATAGCAGCAAAGTAATAACAGTGACACCACAAAAAAAGCATAACTTGTTTTTATTTCAAACTCAGTAAAACAAATTACATATTGAATTAACAGAAAACACTGAACTGTAGAAAAACGATTTAAAAAAAAGTTTTTGGGAATAAGGCAAATACAATTTCAAGTAGTAGTGGCACGGTCTATGTCTTCTTCCATTTATACATATAACAATATGTACATTACAAAAAAAAAAAATGCAACCAGTCTGGAGTAACAGTTAAAAATGTATTTAGTTAGTCACAGTCATGTAGACAACATGTCTTCTGTATCCTGCATGAGGCGCAAAAACCCTGTCAGGTTTCCTCTAGTGTGTTGTGTTAAATAAAGAAACACATCCATCAAGATATTCTTCAATACTGACTGTTGAAAGGGAAAAACAATATCAGGAAAAATGGTACATTCCTATGCACATAAGCGATGATAAAATTGCTAAACTTAATTCAGTTTGGAGGAAACGTCACTTTGCTCTCTGAAAATGTGAAAATCCAGCAAGAGACTTGATTTTTTTTTTTTTGCTTCATCATCAGGAGCACGTTAGTGAATAACATGAGTTCTGTATGGAGCTCCTAATTGGATTAGTGTGCCACAAGTAAACAAAATAATTCATCAACAGCACAGCTTGTGCAGAACAGAACTGAAGCCATTTAAGGCTACATAGTGACTGATTTCACAGCTGTTATTTTGACCACAAACTACAACACAGTACCTTTGGAAAAGCTGCAGGACAACAAAACTGAGGAAGAAAATTGTTCAAAAACTCTTATAGGCTTTGGATGCAGATATATTCAGTAAGATACCAGTAGTTACCTTTAGTTTCATCAAATACAGTACAGACAGTGCATAACAGAGGTGATGGCAACCAAAAACAACCACATAAACAAGACAGCTGAGTTGTTTTTAATAACAAACACATTTAACCCCCTGAAAATAATAAATCACTGAGATTTAGTTTCTTTTCAAATGATATCTGAGATAGGTTGTTGCACACATGACCGCCAGTACGTCGGGCTCCTGAGGAAGGCCGAGCCATATTCCAGTGGTTTTAGAGCAGACTGTGGTTCCCGGGAGGTATTTCTACTTCTGTGTTTGTAAACGTCTAACTGAAATGTAATGTGATAGAAAATGAAAGCTTCTAAGCAGTTCACATTCTTGCCTATTCTTTAAACTCTTAAAAGTCTTTGAACTTCTAGCAGTTGAATGAACAGCTCAGACTCACAGGATGGTTGAACAATGATGACGATTTAAAAGTGCTGAAGGTTAGAAACCGAGCAAGTGGTCTGTGAACAGCAGGTGGTTGTTAAGACTCACAGGCTCATGAACCCTGCTATTGCCGAATGAACATCTCCGTCTTCCCTTTCCACCTCACCGCCACTGTGAGCCGCTACGTTCTTCCTCTTCAACTGTCTGGTGGAGGTGCCCCGGGGCCTCTGCATGGGCACCAAGAGGTGGAAACCCGGCTGGGCTTTGGCAGAGGCTGCGCCAAGAGAGGCAGTAAAGGTCCTGAACGTGCGGGTCACTATGGAGGACGAGGATAAGTATCCTGAGCTGTGATGATCTGCGGACGAGGCAGATGGTTCTTGGTCTGGGCAATCTTTGCTCCCATCACTGTATGCTTCACAGAAACTGTCGTCGTCGCTAGAGAGAGCTCGGCAGCACTCCAGTTTATCATCTCCATCAGCCAGCGGGTGCAGCTTGATAGAGATCATGGAAACTATTGAAAGAGAAGTTGAAAACAGGTTCAAAACAGTACAGAGGTATGATCAAAACAATCTGCGTAGCTGTGATGAGCCATGGTTCCAACAAATATTTAGTCATACTTCTCCAGACTGTGGATACATCTGACATTAAGAACATATGAGCTCCAAACTTCAGCCCACTTGTATTTATTTTCTGCTAATAAATTATTATAAATCACTGGTAATCAAAGTGGTCGTATGAATCAATACATGGTTGGTATGAAATGTCCCAAACTAGACTGGACCATATCGTACCTAAAGGTCAGGTAAAACACAATATATATATAAAAAAATAAAAATAAAAAATAAAAAATAAAAAAAAGTGAATATCTTAAAAAAGGTCAATTGTTTTTGTCGCTCATTTCAGAAAGTGAAACTCACACATACAGGTCCTTCTCAAAATATTAGCATATTTTGATAAAGGTCATTATTTTCCTTAATGTCATGATGAAAATTTAACATTCATATATTTTAGATTCATTGCACACTAACTGAAATATTTCAGGTCTTTTATTGTCTTAATACGGATGATTTTGGCATACAGCTCATGAAAACCCAAAATTCCTATCTCACAAAATTAGCATATTTCATCCGACCAATAAAAGAAAAGCGTTTTTAATACAAAAAACGTCAACCTTCAAATAATCATGTACAGTTATGCACTCAATACTTGGTCGGGAATCCTTTTGCAGAAATGACTGCTTCAATGCGGCGTGGCATGGAGGCAATCAGCCTGTGGCACTGCTGAGGTCTTATGGAGGCCCAGGATGCTTCGATAGCGGCCTTTAGCTCATCCAGAGTGTTTGGTCTTGAGTCTCTCAACGTTCTCTTCACAATATCCCACAAATTCTCTATGGGGTTCAGGTCAGGAGAGTTGGCAGGCCAATTGAGCACAGTGATACCATGGTCAGTAAACCATTTACCAGTGGTTTTGGCACTGTGAGCAGGTGCCAGGTCGTGCTGAAAAATGAAATCTTCATCTCCATAAAGCTTTTCAGCAGATGGAAGTATGAAGTGCTCCAAAATCTCCTGATAGCTAGCTGCATTGACCCTGCCCTTGATAAAACACAGTGGACCAACACCAGCAGTTGACACGGCACCCCAGACCATCACTGACTGTGGGTACTTGACACTGGACTTCTGGCATTTTGGCATTTCCTTCTCCCCAGTCTTCCTCCAGACTCTGGCACCTTGATTTCTGAATGACATGCAGAATTTGCTTTCATCCGAAAAAAGTACTTTGGACCACTGAGCAACAGTCCAGTGCTGCTTCTCTGTAGCCCAGGTCAGGCGCTTCTGCCGCTGTTTCTGGTTCAAAAGTGACTTGACCTGGGGAATGCGGCACCTGTAGCCCATTTCCTGTACACGCCTGTGCACGGTGGCTCTGGATGTTTCTACTCCAGACTCAGTCCACTGCTTCCGCAGGTCCCCCAAGGTCTGGAATCGGCCCTTCTCCACGATCTTCCTCAGGGTCCGGTCACCTCTTCTCGTTGTGCAGCGTTTTCTGCCACACTTTTTCCTTCCCACAGACTTCCCACTGAGGTGCCTTGATACAGCACTCTGGGAAAAGCCTATTCGTTCAGAAATTTCTTTCTGTGTCTTACCCTCTTGCTTGAGGGTGTCAATAGTGGCCTTCTGGACAGCAGTCAGGTCGGCAGTCTTACCCATGATTGGGGTTTTGAGTGATGAACCAGGCTGGGAGTTTTAAAGGCCTCAGGAATCTTTTGCAGGTGTTTAGAGTTAACTCGTTGATTCAGATGATGAGGTTCATAGTTCGTTTAGAGACCCTTTTAATTATATGCTAATTTTGTGAGATAGGAATTTTGGGTTTTCATGAGCTGTATGCCAAAATCATCCGTATTAAGACAATAAAAGACCTGAAATCTTTCAGTTAGTGTGCAATGAATCTAAAATATATGAATGTTAAATTTTCATCATGACATTCTTCTTTTTGCGGATGACGTGGTCCTGCTGGCCCCCTCTAGCCAAGACCTACAGCATGCGCTGTGGCGGTTCGCAGCCGAGTGTGAAGCGGCTGGGATGAGGATCAGCTCCTCCAAGTCCGAGGCCATGGTACTCGACCGGAAAAGGGTGGCTTGTCCTCTTCAGGTTGGAGGGGAGTTCCTGCCTCAAGTGGAGGAGTTTAAGTATCTCGGGGTCTTGTTCACGAGTGAGGGAAGAATGGAGCGGGAGATCGACAGACGGATCGGTGCAGCTGCCACAGTAATGGGGGCGCTGTGCCGGTCCATTGTGGTGAAGAGAGAGCTGAGCCGAAAAGCAAAGCTCTCAATTTACTGGTCGGTCTACGTTCCTACCCTCACCTATGGCCATGAACTTTGGGTCATGACCGAAAGAACGAGATCACGGATACAAGCGGCTGAAATGAGCTTCCTCCGTAGGGTGGCCGGGCACTCCCTTAGAGATAGGGTGAGGAGCTCGGCCATCCGGGAGGGGCTCGGAGTAGAGCCGCTGCTCCTCCACATCGAGAGGAGCCAGTTGAGGTGGCTCGGGCATCTATACCGGATGCCTCCTGGACGCCTTCCTCGGGAGGTGTTCCAGGCACGTCCCACCGGGAGGAGGCCCAGGGGACGGCCCAGGACACGCTGGAGGGACTATGTCTCTCGGCTGGCCTGGGAACGCCTTGGGCTCCCCCTGGAGGAACTGGAGGAGGTGTCTGGAGAGAGGGACGTCTGGGCGTCTCTGCTGAGTCTGCTGCCCCCGCGACCCGGTCCTGGATAAGCGGAAGACGACGAACGAACGAACATTATGGAAAATAATGAACTTTATCACAATATGCTAATATTTAGAGAAGGACCTGTAGGTTTAATACGCATAGAGTGAGAAATATTTTAAGCCTTTAGTTCTTGTAATTTTGAGGATTATGGCTTAAAAATAATGAAAACAAATTCAGTGTCTCAGAAGATTAAAACCAATAAAAAAAAAAAAGCTTTTAGTAAAAATATTATATGTAAGACTGTTGTTTAAAAGGAATAAGGCCCAAAACAGGAATTTCAATGTTTTGTTTGGGATCTAAACTAAACCCGGTTCAAGAACTTTGGGTCCATCTAAAACTAAATTAAAACGACGTAGAGCCCAGAACAGCTGTGGAAGGGCCTATTTGTTTTTTGAATGAGTCGGTGTTTATCAGTCTGCAACATGATCAATGAGGTGGGACATGGCAAATCTATAACCAAGGTAATTCATTACTTTCTATATGATAAATAAAATGTCATAAAACTAAATTTGATTTTTTTCCAGACTCATCCACATTTGGAGAATGTTAAAAGCAAATTCCAAACTTTAGGAACCCTTTAAAGTCATCCGTCCATTTAGCTTTCATTATCAAATGTATAGAGATAGACAATTCTGAGTCATTTCCAGTGATGCTGCTGATGCTCCTCTGCATATAGACTAACTAATTTACATGCATTACACAGAGGCATGTGGTGAGCTCATTCTCCTACTCACAATCCCCATCTTTCTCAGTCTCGCTGTCTTCCTCGCGGTCCCCCTCGTAACCGGAGCAGGAAGAGTCCAGACTCCAGTCCAGGATGTCTCCCAGTAGCATCTCCTCCTGATTGGACAGCTCTGCCGTGGGCGTGGCCACGAGGCCGCTCCGGTGGTCCTGTGTGCAGTCATCGCGTCTCCTTGGGACAGAGAAAGCGGACGAGTGGAGGGGTTATAGTGAGTCACAGGAGCTTCTCGCAGATGGCACAAAGAAAAACACCGTCTGGACAGTTCACGAAGGCTGTTTGTCACGGCTCACAGGGCCGATAAGAACTGCTAAATGAGCAAAAATTAATTAATTAATTAATTTAAAAAAAAAAACTGGCATAGTAACAGTGGTCATTTTTCTGTTGGTGAGGTCAGGCTCATAACAGAATCGTTTCTGCAGTTTCTTAACGTAAAAATAACATTCTCCTCTGGTCATATGTATCATAGCTTCAATGACAGATCATTCACGTTCCACTCAGCAGTGGATGTGCAGTGTACTGCAAAAGTATTCACACCCCCTAAACAACTTTATATTTTGTGAAATAAAAAAAGCCACAATCTCAATCAATGTACTTCATTTGTGATTTTATGTCACACAGGAACAAGTGGTGAATAACTGGGATGTGGAAGACAAATGCTACATGCTTTTTTTCCCCAAAATAGTTCGCAAATAAGTGTTGAATGCATTTAGATTTAGCCCCTCTTTACTCCAACACCCATAAATAAAACCCAATCCAACCTGTTGATTTAAGAGGTCTACCTGGGTGTGATACAATCTCTGTATAAATGCTGCTGTTGTGTTTCTGTGGTGGCTGCATCATGCTGTTGGGCGGTTTTTACGTTGCAGGGACAGGAAAGCAGGTCAGAAATGACCTGTTCAAATCAGGCTGAGGTCATGAATACTTTTTCAAGGCATTATTTCTACTGTAACAGCTGATCACTGAGTCTTTAAAGCATATATAATGATAAGTGATACATTTGTTTTTTTTTTGGGACACCAAAACCACTAAATTAATAAACTTTTCTTAATGAGTGAGCATTAATCTGAAGGTTTTTTTAATCTAAAGAACAAAATTATCCAAGAGTCAGACAAAAGCTTAAGCTGTGATGTGCCAAATCCAAAATAAAGGGCATCATTTAAAAATAAATCAACCCCCCTCCCCCAATCTTTTCCAACCATTAAGATCCTTTGCAGACCTTAAGACTCTGTAGGAACGCCAAATTGTCCTCATTACCCAGATCAGAATTAGAATTTGCAAAACTGGTGGAAGAGGAGACCGGTTTGGTCCCTGCCTTACCTCTTGCTAGTATTTGATGGAGAAGCCAGGAAGGTATGGATGTCTGCTGGTTGACCACTTGTTGGACTAGGAGGCTCCATCTGAGGCTCAGCTTCAGGAATCTCCAAGATCTGACAGAGCTCTTTAAAGTCCATCACCTTGTGGAAGAGATTAATAATTATACAAAAAATTACCATTACCATTCAGCTTTAGAAAACTAATAAGAGATAATATATTTATAATGGGGGTACCTTTTCTTTGCTGATCTCCTGATAGGCCTCGTCTTCAAAGCGCTGCTTGACTCCAGTCAGAGACACGTGCCTGTAGTCTTTGGGCACATCTTGACTGAAACTGTGGACAGATGGGAGCGAAGGGAAAAACAGAGAAAGAGAAAAAAATAACCAAGCTGGGACTACTTCGCTTGCTTCAACAGTATAATCAACTCTTCAGGACAAATCTCGTTAGTCGTCCATTTGAGGACTGGTCCATCAATATGCCGCTCACCCATCAAAGTGGCTCACACAGAGGCACATTTCTCACCCACACCAGTGATGTCTCCCACCATCTTTATGACACTAAAGCTCTGCGGTTCATGTAGCCTTGAGGGCCATCTATTTCCTGCTATGCAGATATTTTTTTTGACATCCTATTTCTGTAATCGATGTGGGCAAGCTGAAAACAGCCAGACTCACACCTAATCAATTCCTGTTATCTTCCTTCACGGAGAAGGAGAACGGTTAGGAGGTGGTCATGTGTGAGTCATGGGACAGCAGTGTTTCTAAGAACCATTTCCTGTATCAGAATGTGTGTTTCTGTCAGACTGTTTCACAATCAATAAACATCCCAAAACAAACAGAGGGGGCACGCTGATGTAATACATTTTGCCATTTAACCGAATACTTGTTTAACATCGTTCCCTGCTTACATTAACCCCACCATTATAGGACAAGCTCACACATACAGTGACTTTTAATGGAAATGAGCCCAGTGGTATATAATAAGCCTAAGCTGTGTTCATACTAGTGGATGCAGAGAATAATGACAGTTATGCACCCAATAAACCCATCTCACAGTGTCGGTAAGGTTGATTATTTTTATACTCTGAACATATAAACCGTATCTTGAAACAAAAACAAAAAAGAAGTGGCTTCACACATTTAGTGGGCAGCAGTGTTATTCTATGGCACAGTAGTTAATGATTACAGGTAAAATGTGATCTGCTGGGTTATACAGTAACAACTATAGGCTTCCTACACAATTTTCATATTAAAAACCTCCATACATTTCCAGACTGAAGTGTCCAGAGTTTTATTTCCAATATTCCAGTACTTTTAAAGTAAAAAAACTAAATTAACAGGAGATATTACCAACATGGTCAACTCTAAACTAAAGAGCCACAAAATATTACTGACTGAGAAAAATCGAAGGACTGACATGGTCCAATGTTAGCTTCTTATAAAATTTTCTAATGCTCCTATTTGAAACAGAAAAGCAACTATTATTCCTCCTGCTGCTAAAATGAGAAATATTGAATATTATGAGTGTTGCCTGATATCACCATTATTGCCGATATAATTTACAATTAACCCACACCATCCCTTTCGGTCTTCTTTCCCTTCATTACAATGTCCCCACTTCATGAGCTTTAGCATCTCGCCCACTGAAAATATACATCGAGGCAGAGAAAAACTATCCAGCATTTCAAAAATATCACTGGGATACAGAATGTGCATGAATGGCACTTGAAATATAATGTCCTACCAAATATTGCATTAAACAATTTTTGCGATTACAGTACTGCAAATACTGATATTGCAAAGATAATTGTGATTCAATACATTGTGAGACTAATTATTTTAAATGTACTACTTGTATAAAATGTTATTTTGATTTTCATACCTAGACAAACCAGTTATATTTAGTAGTAGCCTTTGAGTAAACATGCTTATAGAGCAGAATGTTTTTCCTTTTTGTTGCTCTTTATAGTGAAAAACATGCTGGTTTTACCTGGTTAACTAGTCGGTTTGTTTCCAAATTTCAAAGTTTCCCCGACTCAAATATAGAGACTTTTGTTATAGCATTCTGGATATTAAAAGAATAGTAAAAAAATAAACTATGAAACTGCTGTCATAGTTGGGTCTACAAATCAGGAATCAACACAGTTCTGGTGTAAGTGTGGTACTGGGCCAGTTCATTGTTATTTTGGCATCTGGACTTAGATCAGGTCTAATTGATAAAACATATATCCCTCTTGGTGTCGTCAGTTAAGGATTGGAGTATCATCTGCTAAATTTTGATCATTTAAAGCACAGTTTGAACTCAAAAATTCTCCAAAACGGCAGCTTTAAGGCCTTGTTTGGCATTTTAACAAGACAGAGTTTAATAGAGTCCAAAAAAAGGTATTGAAGTTGTCATTTTGAATGAGTGAACGGCTCCATCAGTCAAAAAAACAACATACCAGTAGGCATAGTGTTATAATCAAGAGGTGATATGATAAATCAAAATAGAGCACTTAATTTAAATGTAATCCTATTAAGCTTTGCTACGCATACTGTCCTTTAAGCAATACAAAAAGATCAAAGGAAATTCCATACTTTGAGACTTTTAAAGACTGTATAGGAACCCTGACAGCAACAGGCAGAGGAGGGGCAGTGATGCACTTCTCTATGCTCCACACAGACGGATTAAACTTGAGCTCAAATAACGATGTGTTTCCTTACTCTTTTCTGTACTTCTCTAGCCCTAAAAAATACCTAAATCAAATTCCAGGCTTTTCCAGACTGCTTCAGTGACTGAGATGGTAAAGTTCAAGGAGTGTTGGAGACATTGTGATCATTCAAAAGAACAATAGGGTTGTAAAAAATCTAGGTTTACTCAGAATTGATATTGTGATCCTAATATTCAAGTGTTTTTTCTAATACCATGCAGTCCTAGTGAGATCCCTGAAGTTCCCAGGTTTTTCACAAGTCCTCCAAACGCAGCATGAAGGCAAGATAAAATAAGCCCATTATGCAAACCGCCCTCAGTTTGAATACATCGTCAAAAACTTGATATGGATGGAAAGCGGAGGAGTGTAATTCACAACTAATTCCATTAAATCACACTGATGCACTCACCATTTGACATAGAGCAGCACAGAGAGAGGAACAAGGTCCTCCTTGGTAAATCCTGTGTAGTCCCTCAACAGAGTGGGCCAGACAGGACCTGCTGAGCAGCAGACAAATCAAGTTAGGCATGAACCTGACTTCAGACCGTTTTATTACATGCATGTGGTAAAGCAGGGCGATCTTACCATAGTGATGCAGCACCCTTGTGAGGAGCAGTGCAGTGCAGGCCAGTTTGGCAGGAGGTGTAGTGGCGAGAGCAGAGTAGAGCAGCGACAGCTCACAGATATAGCTGAACAGATAAGTGGACCGCCTCTCCAGGGGGAGCAGAAACAGCAGCACCTCCCTGTAGTCCAGCAGCGTGGGGCTCTGATGGATAGAGCCGAAGATTAAAAAAATCCTTTACAGTCAACTGAAAACTAGATAGTCAGCAACACTCACCCTTATTTTTCCTTTCAGCACAGACACAACCTCCCCCATCATTCGCACCAGGTCTTCATATTTGTAGGTGTTGTCCGTCAGCCAAACGGCCTCGCGTATGGTCAGGATTTCTTTGCTTACATATCTAGAAATAAATAAATATAGACAAACATTTTCAGCTTGGCAGGATTTTAAAACAAACAATAACATGAGCCTTATAATGTAGAAATTTTAAAAAAACGTAGAAAGAAGTGTGAAGGACCTCACCGTGTACAAACCACCATGCAAGCAATTCCTAACAGCTGAAGGCGGGCCTTTGGCACAGAACGCAGAGCCAGGTATCGGTCCACGCAACCCACTGTCACGTGCAGGGTCTGGCTGGAGAAGTCCTTCATGGTGGTCACCTCCACGAGCCAGTCCACCAGGATGTACCTGCAGCAACAGGCGAAGGACAGAAAAAAGTATTTACACCTTATGCTCACCACAAATGTGTTCACTGCATTTTATTGTGATTTTATGCTGTAGACCAAAGTAGTGCATAATGGTGAAATGTGGAATGCATTTTTTTATTCAGCGTCCTTTACTCTCATACTCCTAAATGCCACAACTCCAACTAAAATAACAGGCAAGAGGACGTTAACCAGAGAAATCAAAGAAAAAGGGCCATACTGTCTGCAAATCAAATTGAATCACCATCCAAACCATGAAAAATGGTGGTGGCTGCAATATAATATGGAGGCGCTTTTGTTCAGCAGGGGCAGACACAGTGGTTAGAGCTGGTATGACGATGGATGGAGCGACATAAAGTGCAATACTGGATGAAAACCTGCCAGAAGCAGCAGGAAACTTGAGACTGGAGCATAGCTTCATCTTCCAGCAAGCAATGACACTAAAGATACAGCCATTAGAATGGTTAAGATCAAAGCAAATTCATGTGTTAGAATGGCCTAGTCAAAGTCCTGAACTAAAGCAAGTCATGAATCAGTGGCGAGATGTCAAAAAGGAAGTCCACTCATGCCCTCCATCCAATCAGAAAGAGGATGATATTTTGTAAATAAAAATGGCAAAAAATCCAGTCTAGATATACAAAGCTGGTAGAGACAAAACCCCAAAAGACTTTTCAGATATTTATTTCTAAAATATTAATTTTATCTCCACTTCATAACTATGCACTATTTAGTGTTGGTCCATCACATTAAATACAACTAAAATACATTAACGCAGGCTGTCATAACATGATTCGTTTTTTAGTAGTTTTTTTGGCTTAACATTTCAAAAATAAGGCAAACTATAGAGCTACCATTGAGAATCTGCTATTGACAGAAATGTAAACCTTCATTATACGAGGTAGAGGGAATGCACAGACACATACCTCCAAATACAACCTAATCCCTTGCTAAAAGGACGCTTTGATTGTGTCAGTGGATTGTATTAATCACCACGTGCATCATCTTTACATCATCATTGTTACGTTTTTTTGTCCCGTACCTCATGGTGTCCTTAACGCCTCGTCTGAGCATACCCTGAGTGCTGTGTTGATGTACCGAGTTGAAAATCTGGGCCACTATCTCTGAGCAGGCCTTGGAATCCAAACCCAGCGGATTCCCAATGCTGAACACTTTAGCCAGAGACAGCTGGGAGGAATAGATGAGAGCAAATGTTAAAATGTGTTTGAGAATAGCTTTAGAGATCCTGACAGCTTGTTGAACTGTGCTGCACCATAATGACAACAATCTGGTTGGAGTTTACTGCTGTAATAAGAGTGATTTAGATGAGTCATGTTATTATGATTCACTGGGATGAGAGGAAGAAAAAAAAAAATCTTGTCAGCATCTGTCAGGCCCTCTTTGACACATTATGATAAAGGCTTCGATGAGAATTTCAAAATGGAGACAAAAACAAAAAGAGAAATGAAATGGTGTCAAGAGAAACATTTTAAAGCCTTGCTTTTTGGTTGTTTTAGGAGCAACGCGAAAACAAAACCCAGAGTGACATAGAAAGGAGCCACAAAAACAAACCATGACACATATTAAAGGTTTTTAATCACCTGTGCTTCCCAGCATCCTTTTCCAGCATAGTCCCTGAGGGTTCTCACACACTGAAGATACCTTCCTGGATCCGACATCTGCGAATCAAGCAAACACACGTCACCATCTAATACATGTTTAACCCTGATTTATCCCTCTATATGCTTTAAGAATCTTCTTCTGTTTTCATTTTATTGTCTGTATTAAATAGCAGTGCTGTGATGCCTTGAAATGTATTGCTAAACCTAAAACTTTTTCACATTTTGTCACATTAAAACATTAGTACCAATTTCAATGCATTTCATTGGTATTTTATGTAGAAAAACTGACCAAGTAGCACATCGGTGTGAATTCATGAAATGTACAACTAATAGTTTTCTTGCCAGTGGATTCTTCCACTGGAACTATAGATCTCTGCAGCTCCTCCAGAGTTACCATGGCCCTCTTTGTTGCGTCTGATTAATGTTCAGTTAGCCCGTCAGTTTAGGTGGACGGTCAGGTCTTTGTAGCCTTGCAGTTTTCAGCGGATACACTGAGTGCTCCAGAAGCTGGTCAAAGGTTGGAATATTGTTTTAAAACTTAACTCCGAATTTGGCTTCTCCACAACAGGGCTGAACAGTAAAAATACAAGCAACACCATCCTTACACTTCCCTCCACCTTTCTAAAACACTATAAGTTGGTATACGACATAAAGTCCCAATGAACACATTGAAGTTTGTGATTGTAATGTGTAGAAACATGAAAAACGCTCCAGAGGTATGAATACTTTTGCAGGGCAGTGTAAGTGTGTCAGTCCAGGTTCTACCAAACACAGAACCAAACTCACAGCTGCTTTATGGCTGTGCTCCCACAACAAGTATGAACTCTGCAAGCAGCCGGCCTGCGATGACTCCTCCAGCATGGCTACAGCATCTGATCGCTTTTCTTCCTCCTGAAAAACAAGCGGCACAGTTCCAGATGTTCATGACGCGTCTTTAGAGATGAATGTTTTTGTTCTCGCACTTCTGAGAAAGCGGCTGTACAACAGTGCCTGACACATATTGCATCTGGCTAACATGGAGGCTCCTGATGTGTCATGCTGTCAAACAACGAAGCCCACTGGGGGCTTTGAGTAACACTTGTATAAAGAGAGGAAAGAGTTATTTAGCCTTTGTTTCTGGTGACTCGCCTAATAGCTCTTCTGACAGCAGCAGACACATGTACATTCTGCTTAGAGGGTAACAGAAACAAAGCAAACCCCACCCAGAAACACCAGACACCCTCACTCACTTCAAACAGGAGCAAAACTCTGGCCAAACAGTGCAACAAAGGGCCCCTCTTCTCCTGCAGAGAAAGTGAAAAATAAAATCAATCTCTGTGCATTTAGCGTGTTGTCCAATCATCGGCTTTCAAGCTCAGATCCTCTGAAGTGGCAGCAGCAGAACTCACCATATTGCTTTCACACTCAGCCTTTAGGTGATCGAACACCACGGCCTTGCAGCAGCTGCCAGTGGGCGACCACGGAGAACGGATGAAAACCCAAGTGAAGGGATCCGCTTTGGGAGAGAGCAGGCTCTCCGCCAAGCTGAAGAAGTGGGAGGCTTTTCGACCGCATACATCTGCTCGCCCTTCATCGCTCAACAAAGCTGCAGGCGAGAGAAGGCAAAAGTGAAGAACTGCAATCATTTCATCTATTCATCTATTGTTGACATCCGTTCAACTAACGTGGTATTTTAAGCAGAAATTTATTTTTATGATACTGTATGAGGAAAAATTCTTGAACTTACGTCCTTCGTTGTACAAATAGGCAATCCCAAGTTTCACAGCAGCTTCAAAGTTCCCTTTCTCGGCAGCCCTAAAATAAGTGAATAATTTTATGTAACAATTCATTTGGAGAAGCAGTTATATTTATTTTTTTTCCCAGGAGAAGGATCTGTACCTTTCAAACAGCCATAAAACATTAGGCGATGGCCATGTGTCCCTGAAACTGACTCTGGCCCACACACTGTTGTGGCCGTCAACAATGTCCCGGAGCTGTGAATGTACCTACAACAGATACAAACTTATTTTAGACTAATCAAGAACAAGAAAAGTCCAATATGCAACAATGCACCAAACTGACTTGTTTAACTTACCGCTCTGACAGACAGGAGGTCCTCCGCAGACAGACATCGGAGAACATAGAGAAAAATTTCCTCAGGTAACGATAGCAGAGTTAGGGTTGAAGATCGCTTACGGACCCGCTTCCGGGCAGGAATTGAGTAGCATTTCGAACAACGGCAGTGGACGACTGGAGAAAAAAAAAAATGAATACAGAGTTAAAAGATATGTAATTAAATTTTAACAAGCAGGACTCCTTTTTTACTATCCAAGATCCGGCAAATACTTTACTTTGCAATGTGGACAACAAACACTTCACATCTTGGTGCAAAGTTGGCACATCAATTCTCACTTTATTGCTAAAGCAATATTTACACTTCATTTAAAGCCAGTATGTAGCCTGCTCCTTCAGGATGTTAGCAAACTGTGGACACTTAACATAAACAGTGCTGGAGGGCAACAAGGTATTCTTTACAAATCTAATTTTAACTGATCTGAATTAAATATGGATCTGTTTGTAAAGGGTTACATTTACTCTAATTGGGTGCTATATAAATAAAATGAATTTAATTGAATTAAAAAATACATTTAGCTTCAAATGAGATGTGATCATTGCATTTGTAGATTCCACGTCCTGACAAAAATGTAAAAAATATATCTAAAAATATGAAAGTCACTATCTACAGTTCAAAGTCCTTTTAAGAGGTACCAGATAGATGTTTGGAAGGCTAAAAGAAGGTTATTATTCTTATTACTATTATTGTAGTCTCCCAATACAGGCAATACATAAAAATTTATACTAGGGCTGCAACTAATGATTATTTTGCTAATCAATTAATCTGCTGACTATTTTTTCAATTAATCGATTAATAATTGGATAGCAAAACGTGCTTGATAGGATTTTTTTTTTTTTTTTTACAGAATTTAAACCAGGTGAAGCTAAAGCTGGGCCACTTGAGAAGTTCTGCAAAGAGCATATTTACAGACAAAAAAAGGTGTTCATCTTAAATGCAATTAGTGTTCTGATTGGGTTGTTCTTTCAGCAAATGGCATGTTTTAGAGTCTATATATTTCAGGTAACGATTATTTTATTACCAAAATAGTTGACGATTATTTCAATAATCGATTAATCACAATTAATCCGATTAATTGTTTCAGCCCTAATTTATAGCGTTTGTTCTTTCTTATTTATAAATCTCATCACCTCGCAGTGTAATTTAGTCACCTTATACAAGAAAAGAAATAAACAATTGTCAAAATACTGTGATACACTGCTATTATTACTCATGGTTTTCATACAGGGACAATCTCATACAGGCCCCTGCCTGCTATGGACATATACTCAAAATGAACAGTGTTGGATTGTAACAAAGTACACTTTACACATCTACTAAGTACAAATTTGAGGTAAATTTTACTTTTGAACATCTCAGAGAGGAAGAGCATATTTTTCATTTAAAATATGGCAACTGTATTTAGATAGGACATTCAACAACTGCATTGTGGCAAAAATATATACATATACTAAAAAAAATACTGGAACAGTGTGAAAGAAATAACAGTCTTTAGTTAAAATAACTTGCAGTATGATGCAATTATTAATTTCCTGATTGTGACTTTGTTTTCTACTATAAGTTCCCCTATTAAATACTTAAAAGCTCCATAGTAAGACAACCCCAGATTGATTATTAGGGTCATCTAAACACATGCAAAATTGTTTAAACTTACTGTTTAACATTAAACTGGAGGCGATTATCTAGTTGTCGCTTAAAAACAACCCGTTTTTATTTATTTTTTTGCTTTTGTCGCTAATGTTACGACAGTGAACCAAACTGCTGTACCGGAGAAGGCAAATGAAGTGAGCGCCCAAATTTCCCTCCCGTCGTCCAGTGAAGTTGGGTTCACTTAGTTTCAAAGTTTAAAGCTCAAACTTAGTTTGCCGCAGCTGCTACTACTTAAAAATAAGACATTTGCAAAAGATGCAGGGGTTTGCTTCTTTAAAATATTGACTTTTTGCCCTAAAGTTACTGTAAGGTCGAGAAGCAATCTATCACTAATCCAGGTAAGATTTGAACAAGAAACCAGTGAATTCTCAACCGTTACAACGATCAAATACTGGCTTTAAGTGAGTTATTTTTATTTGTTTTAATATAAGACAGAATTAAGATAAGAATAGTTACTTACCGCCCGCTTTCATTGCAAGAAGACCGATCTCGCCCCAGGCAGGATGTGAATGCAAAACTAAGCAGCAATCTAATATTATTCACACGTTACGTGACGTGGTAAAGATATTATTTTTGCGTATCTTAATGCTTATAACGCGAAACAGCTAATGTTGGGCTGCTGTAGCTGACGAATATCTAAACAAGCTACTAGCAGCTTTCCTGAATTCAAATTCAAGCACGCGTCTTCGTTTGGACCCACCCCTAAAGCTCCCTAGGACCGCCCGCGCGCACGGTTTAAACTCTGCGTTCAGTTTGATTTGCCGAGAACGATGACGCCTCTACGCAACGACGCGGACTGCTGATTGGTCACTGTGAAGAACGACAACACCGGTTGGCTATATCATATAAATTGTAAAATAGCAGAAGGTCATTGGACGAGGGAACGCCATTTTGAAGTACGCGCTCGCGTGTGGAAATATATCATTGGTTGACCTGAATATGATGAACTTCCACATTTTCGCGCCGTACCTTGGGAACTGTAGTTGGGCTCAATAGCACTGTTTAAAGGTACCTTCTTTAAAGGGACATGCACATACGTATTACATTTTTGTCAGTTTCAGAACAGGTCGCATTGGACATACTCAGCTACCACATTTATACTTTAATTTGTCTTAATTTATTGACTTTATCCAATAAAATCAGAAGATGACTGCATTCATTGCCATGTGTCCTCACACAGGCTTTCCTTTTTTTGGTCACTTAAAACTATACGTATAGTTAAATGTTTAAATGAAAGAGCAACATGTCCCTATTTGCAGTTAATGATTAGATTTATTAATATTTTTTTTCTCAAAAACAATGTTGACCTATTGTGAAAAAGTAACTGCTCCCCAAACCCAATAATTGTTGCTCAACTCTTGGTGGCTAAAACTGCCAATAGGCACTTGCAATACCAGGCAAAGAGTCATTTATATCTCTGTGGAAGAATTTTGACCCACTCCTGCAGCTGCCCACACCGACAAGCCAGATGCCTTCTGGAAAAAAAATTTCACGGTCAGACAAAAACAAAAAGTAATCTATTTGGTCACAATATTAGGACAAATGTTTTGTAGATAGATAGATAGATAGATAGATAGATAGATAGATAGATAGATAGATAGATAGATAGATAGATAGATAGATAGATAGATAGATAGATAGATAGATAGATAGATAGATAGATAGATAGATAGATAGATAGATAGATAGATAGATAGATAGATAGATAGATAGATAGATAGATAGATAGATAGATAGATAGATAGATAGATAGATAGATAGATAGATAGATAGATAGATAGATAGATAGATAGATAGATAGATAGATAGATAGAAGGCAGACACAGACAGACAGACAGACAGACAGATAGGGTAACAAATTGATTAGGTCTTTGTAGCAGCTATCACTGAGGGACTGACATAATTAAGGCCTTTGTTTTGCATCCTGAGTCCTCGTGATTGCTGGTCTTTTAAAAGAGGTCATAAAGAAGCAGACTACACCGATGATAATCATTTGTTCCTTTCAAGCTCTCTATTGATCTGCACATCACTTGCTAAACCAGTGTCATCATCGCAAATGAGATCAGCAGCTTAGCATCACAAGCAGCACTCAACAGAACAGAAAAAAACAAGCTCTTGGCAAATTTAAAACAGTTTCCCAAATGTATACCAATGGGAAATAGGGGAAACACATTTCCTATTTATAATTAGGCTCACTGGGGAACTCAACTCTTCTTCGACTTCACACAAGAGGTACAGAATGATCAAATTATCTGAGTAGATCGCCGGAATGACCATAGACAGGGCAAGGGCTCTGACATCCTCAACTAAATATGGTGTTTCCATAGAAACGCCAACCCATCTCATGCACTTTCTCAGAACAATCATAGGCAATGGCAAGGGATGAGGAATTAGTTGGTGCATTCAAACCAAATTTAAGAAATAAAACCACATAGTAGAAACGAAAAGTATTAATTAAAGAGTGAAAATGTCTTTTTGGAAATGATAATAATCAAAGATGATTCAAATTGAGGGTACGTGACTGTGCTTGTCAGTTATTACCTAGTCTCCTTAAACCGAATATGTCTCATCACATTTGGATAACACTAACAAAGGCTGAGATGGAGTTTTAACATCATTTCGCCTATGATTCAATTTGACTGTCTGGCCTTGCGTGTGCAATCTCTGTCTACACCTGTCCCTAAAACAGCTGTCATCATATCTGAGCCGAGTCAGAATTGAAATGAAACCCCATCCCCTCTATGAAGGTATCGTTCGAAGCCGGCTGCAGGCGCTGACTAATTAGAGATTTGTCTTTTGCACAGATGCTGTTGATTTGGAATTTGAATACAGCATAAATAAAGCCATCAGGCTCCAGATGGCTCAAATGCAGAATTAATAATGTCATGTTGTACTTCCTTTTGCATCTCTCCCCCTCTCATTCTTTGTTTATGTCGGTTTTGTGTAGTTCAAAGTTTGATAGAGGCCAAATAGTGCTGAATATTCTGGTTGTAGGCCAAGTCCTGGAGATACAGAGGCGAATGAGTTGCTCCCAACTCGTTTCCTGTGATCTGTGCTGACGGTCGAAATCCAAATGACCACTTCCACCCCTGTCTGCACTTTGCTCCGTTTGGCTGCTCCACCCTGTTGACAGATCTAAACAGGGTTTGCTTCCACACCCACATCATTTTCTCATGTATTATCAGCAAATATAAAAATTTGAAAATGTTTTGGCAAACCTTTTAAGGCCAGGTCTGTGCCAGGAAACAAAGCAAGTTAAAATAAATGACCAATTATCTCAAGAAGAATGGTTGGATACTGAGTATTACTGGAAGTTTAAATATATATTTGAGTCTGTCTACATAATTTAGACCATGAAATTCCACAAGAAATTCAAACCTGTGCAACAAAGGCCTGTTTTTAAAATCCTTACAGTTGTATGTTGTATACTAAATCCACCCTGAAAACAGAATGGTTTAAAGGCATCATTAGAAGCCCAAAATAACTGATATCAAAGCCATGATGACAGTATGTAAACCTCTGACTCTGTATAAGTTTGCTGTTCACATACAGGTCCTTCTCAAAATATTAGCATATTGTGATAAAGTTCATTATTTTCCATAATGTCATGATGAAAATTTAACATTCATATATTTTAGATTCATTGCACACTAACTGAAATATTTCAGGTCTTTTATTGTCTTAATACGGATGATTTTGGCATACAGCTCATGAAAACCCAAAATTCCTATCTCACAAAATTAGCATATTTCATCCGACCAATAAAAGAAAAGTGTTTTTAATACAAACAACGTCAACCTTCAAATAATCATGTACAGTTATGCACTCAATACTTGGTCGGGAATCCTTTGGCAGAAATGACTGCTTCAATGCGGCGTGGCATGGAGGCAATCAGCCTGTGGCACTGCTGAGGTCTTATGGAGGCCCAGGATGCTTCGATAGCGGCCTTTAGCTCATCCAGAGTGTTGGGTCTTGAGTCTCTCAACGTTCTCTTCACAATATCCCACAGATTCTCTATGGGGTTCAGGTCAGGAGAGTTGGCAGGCCAATTGAGCACAATGATACCATGGTCAGTAAACCATTTACCAGTGGTTTTGGCACTGTGAGCAGGTGCCAGGTCGTACCTGAAAAATAAAATCTTCATCTCCATAAAGCTTTTCAGCAGATGGAAGCATGAAGTGCTCCAAAATCTCCTGATAACTAGCTGCATTGACCCTGCCCTTGATAAAACACAGTGGACCAACACCAGCAGCTGACAGGGCACCCCAGACCATCACTGACTGTGGGTACTTGACACTGGACTTCTGGCATTTTGGCATTTACTTCTCCCTAGTTTTCCTCCAGACTCTGGCACCTTGATTTCCGAATGACATGCAGAATTTGCTTTCATCCGAAAAAAGTACTTTGGACCACTGAGCAACAGTTCAGTGCTGCTTCTCTGTAGCCCAGGTCAGGCGCTTCTGCCACTGTTTCTGGTTCAAAAGTGGCTTGACCTGGGGAATGCAGCACCTGTAGCCCATTTCCTGAACACGCCTGTGCACGGTGGCTCTGGATGTTTCTACTCCAGACTCAGTCCACTGCTTCTGCAGGTCCCCCAAGGTCTGGAATCGGCCCTTCTCCACAATCTTCTGCAGGGTCCAGTCACCTCTTCTCGTTGTGCAGCGTTTTCTGCCACACTTTTTCCTTCCCACAGACTTCCCACTGAGGTGCCTTGATACAGCACTCTGGGAACAGCCTATTCGTTTAGACATTTCTTTCTGTGTCTTAACCTCTTGCTTGAGGACGTCAATAGTGGCCTTCTGGACAGCAGTCAGGTCGGCAGTCTTACCCATGATTGGGGTTTTGAGTGATGAACCAGGCTGGGAGTTTTAAAGGCCTCAGGAATCTTTTGCAGGTGTTTAGAGTTAACTCGTTGATTCAGATGATTAGGTTCATAGCTCGTTTAGAGACCCTTTTAATGATATGCTAATTTTGTGAGATAGGAATTTTGGGTTTTCATGAGCTGTATGCCAAAATCATCCGTATTAAGACAATAAAAGACCTGAAATATTTCAGTTAGTGTGCAATGAATCTAAAATATATGAATGTTAAATTTTCATCATGACATTATGGAAAATAATGAACTTTATCACAATATGCTAATATTTTGAGAAGGACCTGTATATTAGTAGCATTTGAAGTATCTCTGTCAGGGTGGCCTGCCAGTAGGGGGAGTTATTTATTGTGGCATACACAGGCCAGCCTGATTTCCTACAAAGGCAGTACATGACAAAGTATGTGTTTAGCACAGGTATAACAAAATAAATAGGAAATAGGAAGTTGACGTGGTTGTGGCAAACACATATGTGTTTATGATTTAGGAAAAAAGATACAGGAACAACTGTGATATGTAAAGTGTCCACCTCCTACAAGTCTTCAGTGTTTTAGCCCAGCCCAGTTTCTTCACAAAGTAAACGACTTCATTGTCAATAAATGCTAAAACACAAACCATTAACATTTATTTAATGCAATACAAACAGAAAGAGTGAAAATTAACACATTGGTAGAAATACGTAATACAAATAAAAAAAAATCTATATACAGCACCAAATATTGGAGGGCACAGTAAGCAAAATATTTAGTGAAGTGATGAACAGCAAACAGACCGACAGCTTAGCTGTCTACTAGGAGAGGGACATTAGTCCCTGCAGCAGAGAGAGGTAGACTTTCCCTTTAAAACATTCAGAAGGCAGAAGGGAAATCACTTCATGTCTCAGACAAAAAATATCTGGTCACCGCTCATAAACTTATACTGGCACAATATCGCTTAAAAATTTAAATTTAAGTATACCTATGCAAACAAATTATAGTCAGTGTGTAATGTACATGAGAAAACTGCACTGATGTTGTTTTTGTAAGTTGTTTTTCTAAGGGCCTCTCCTATGTGAACAGATCTGAAGGTAGTTCACACACAGACTGCAAAGGTAGAGAGCTTGTTATGTTATCGTCCAATGTAATGTCATTTCATTGCTTCTGCTTTGTCTCTGTGTTTAAATGACACCACTGCTCTGAGCACAAATATAAAAATAAACTGCCATTTGCAATAAAAGAAATTCAGGGTTACTGTAGGAATATTTTTGGAAATAGTTAAATCTCACATGTGGCAGTGAGAGAAGATTCAGAGAAGAGCTGCTCCACTGCAGTTCAGCAGAATGATGACTGTAACCTCCATGTTGCAACATATCGCCTGTTAAATAATTGCTTTCTTTTCAGGATGTCAGATCCTAATCTATCTGCAGGCATACCTCCCTGTTCTCTCATAAATCTCAAAAGCAATGACTTTCAAGATTATGCTGTAGACTACCTTTAGTTGCTGCTGCTTAAACAACCGCAGTCTGGTTTACATCAGTATGCAAAACAAAATGAGCAGTAAACGCTCAAACTAGCTCATAAATGCAAGAACAGACCATCTTTGAAGGCAGTTAGGCAGGCAAAAGCTGGTTTGAAATTTTCCAGGATGAAGCTTGAGATGGTCTGTGGCTTTGTAAGCTAACTGCTCAACCTGTATATCTAGACACGTTTTCCTCGGCAAGAATCACTGAACTCCAAGCCAGGATAAAGGAATCTTTGATCAATAAAGGTTCTTAGAGATCCTGCAGGGCTAGTTGAGTCATTGACGTGGAGACAAGAAACACATGCTCTTTTCACTCTGTGTACGTTGCACGCATTCCTTCTTTGATGTCACATTTAGCTCACATTACATTAGGTAACAAGAAAGAGTGTTTAAGACAAAAATAAAATAGCCTTGTGCATCTCACGCATTCAATGAATGACCCTATTTCACAAGCAGTCTGCCTCTGAAAGAAAATGTGTTGGAAAGGAAAATCCCAGATATGATCGGAACCCAAACATTGGTCAGTGCTCACTAGAAAGCAGCTTTGTACTCTACTCTGACAAGGGTCTCCCTTCAACGATGGGAGAGACATTAGTTGGGTAAAAAGAGAAATAGCAGATTTCTTTAGGAGTTCAGATGGAAATGCGGGAATGTGACAGAGCTTTTTTCCATGAGCACTTGCTCAAGGCACCAAGCAGGAGGGGCAATGGAGAAGCTGGATGAGTCAAAGTGGCCCTGCAGTAGGATGTAAGCCCCCGCCAGGCAGTGTCCTTCAATAAGTACCCCTCACAGACATAAGGCAGGGCGTAAATACCCACACATTGACAAAAAGGCAATCGGTCAGTCAGATAGTCAATGCTCCCCCCTTGAAGCTACAAAAGGCCGTTGAAAGTTTTTCTTTCTCGGACATGGACATATGTGCAAATCTTTATTTCCTCATGATTTAAGTCCAATTTCCTCAGAAAATTTTCACCCAAGCATTGATCTGAGCCCAGCGTGTTCCACTGCCCTCTCTGGCTTATTATCGGCACACATGCCAGCAAAGATCCTGCTGGACTCAAGTTCCACTCTCCTATTGCGTATAAAAAGCCCCTCGCACATTGCTGCAGTGTCACAGGATGAGCAAATGACGATGGCGGGTGACACGGGTGCACTGCTTCTTTTGGCTGGGTATCAGGTTGCAGTGTTTGGCCCACTTCGGGCCCCTTGGAGAGTCACCTGTCCTGGTGAGAGGAATGCGACTGACGTTTCTGGTGACGGCAGCAGTGACTCCAGCAGCAGTCCCGCATAGCATTTTGGGGTGTCAACACTGTAAAGCTCATAGGATCTCTCTGTGCTTGTAAATATGCAAGCCGTGTGTAATGCATGTTGTTGTGGGTCTCCGCCGTGGTTGTTTTGACACTAGACACTCTCTGACGACCAAGGTGTTTGAGAAATTGTGATCCCAAAACCTTCTCTAGACTATACCTTCAGTCCTTCTTAACCCAAGCTGTCTCTCAGCTCTGTGATAAATAATAGAGGGAATTTAATGTCTGTCATGTGAGGGCTTTTTCACCCAGACCTTGAGCACAGTCGAACCCTTGGCCAGACTCTGTTTTAGGTTCCTCTAATTGCTTTCCTCCATATGCTTCACAGGGGACACTGCTCGGATGTCAAAGACTCTCCCTCCTTCTTTTTCCTTCTCTTCTTTTTGTGAAGAGTCCAGCAAGCAGTCGCCATCAGCAGCAGCACAAGACCCATGACAAGAAGCACCACCGATACAACTTTAGTCTGTGGCAGGTCATTGTAAGTGTAGGTCACCCCTGTTCCTGCAATCCCTATGACCAAAGAGATGATGCCAAAGGGAAAGATGCATCGGTACCACGACTTCTCCATACCTCCTGTAGCTTGAGACAGACGCTCCAGGGAGGAGAGAACTTCTGGGACTTTAGCACCACCAGCCTCCAGGGACAGACTCTCCTGACAGGAGTTTATCTGGGGCTGTGGTTGGCAAGCAAATTGTCCTGCTGTACAGCCCATCCTAACTGTGGGGGCAAGCCGATCCCGACTGAATCAGAACTGCCGATCTCAGGCAGCAGGCTGGAGAAACAGGAGATAAATAAAGGCAGGACGGAGAAAATTACCTGAGCTGTAATCACTGGAACATGTCATATAAAGCCTTCTAGAGAGCACTGAAATCTACTCACGCGTTCCCTCCTCTTTTCTTTCTTCTCTGGCGGTATCGCTCTACGCAGGCTGCTGGCTCTTCGACAGCACATTGTACACTCTGCACATAGTAGTGCCAGGGAATATATTTAAACAACCTAGGGAAAGGGAGGAGCGAGGACTGGACAACTGGGAAGTCCATGAGGTACGATTGGCTTGTTGTGAGTGACATCAACCCCAGAAGAAAGGAGGATAGGGGTTGAGGAAGCACAGGAAGGGGGAGGGGAGAAGATTTTACAGCTCCCTCCTTCCTCATGTTCCCATCATTGAACCTTTATTACAGTGTTTTTAATTCTTCCAGGGAATATAGCCCTCACACTGGGAATTAAAACGCCTCCTACTGAATAAGACTGAAAGGAGAGAGGGAAATCCTTGTTTCATTTATTTATTACTAGAAAAACTATTACCCCACCTATGCAGCACAGATAATCTCTGTGTGGGAAAAGGAAAAATTAAGAAATTCCAGAGAACGTCTACAAAAAAAACACACTCGCTTCATTACATGCATGTAAACAACAAAGATGATCTGCAACAACACAAAAAATACAAGTGGTTAAAATAGGCATCCATGGATGGCCATGCTCGTGATTAAAAACAGGCAGCCCCCTGTCATTTCCCACCCACGCAGACAAACGCCAGCGCTCTCAGTCAGCTCTTTCTGAATGAAAGGCAACCTGGTTTTAGTTAATCTCTCAGTGTGCTCAAGTCGCTTTTCTGTGAAAATGACATCAGCCTAGATAGCTTCCTTTTGGCTGAAATGCACGGAAAGGATAAATGTGGGGACACATCTGGATGTCTGCCTTTATCTTCAGGCATTACTGACTTTAAGATGGCCGTGTGGTATCTTTTTATGCCTCTCAGTGGTTTATGGAAATAAAGATGGACCAAGAAAAAGAATGAAGGTTTAGACTTGAGAGGTTATACATGCAAAAAAGAAAATAGCAGCCTAGGAATATATATCATGCCTTGGAAAAGTATTAAAACCATTTGAACTTTTCCACATTTTGTCATGTTACAAGTTCCAATGTATTTATTAGGATTTCTGTTATAGATCACACAGCAGTACATAATTGTGAAGTGAAATAATTTTTGTACATAGTTTTTAAATTCTTTTTACAAATTATCATAAAAATGGTGCAAATTGTGCACAAAACCATGCATTTACAGGTACACATATAAATAAATAGAATATGACAAAATATTGTTTGTCTGCCATTTCAGAAATTGAAACTAATTTTAAAGATATTTTTTCAGCACTAATGGCCTTTATTTTAAATTTTTTGACAGTAGGCAGACAGGAAAGAGGGGGAGACTTTCTGCAAATATCACCGGGTCCGGGACTTGAACCCGGGACAGCTGCTTCAAGGACTGTAGCCTCCATATATGGTTGCACGCTTAACCCCTACACCATCAGCACTGTGCCTCATTGAAGTTAATTTTATATACATTCATTACACATAGAGCAAAATATTTCAATCCTTCATTTCTTCTAACTTTGATTAATATAGCTATAGATAATAAAAACCCAAAATTCAAAGTCTCATTAGAAAATTAGAATATTACATAAAATCATGAAAAAATGATATTTTAAACATATTACAGGTTTCTGAAAAGTTTATTCATTTTTAGTCAATTAATACTTGGTTGGGCCTATTTTGCATCAATTACTGCATCAATGCGTCATGGCATGGAGGTAAAACCACCTTTCAGTGCAACTACAGCTGCAAGTCTCTTGGGAAGTCTCTCCACCGGACTTGCTCATTTTCTGTTGCAAAACAGCTCAAACCCAATTATGAATGGACGGAGAGTGTCTGTGAACATTAATTTTCAATTCTCCACAGATTCTCAATTGGATTTATCTCTGAACTTTGACTGGACCAATATAACACAAGAGTGTCCTGCGATTTCAACCATCCCATTGCAGCTCTGGTTGTGTATTTAGGGTCGCAGTCCTGTTGGAAGGTGAACCTCTACCCCAGTCTCTTTTAGCATGTTTTCTACCATGATTGCCTTGTGTTTAGCTGCATTGATCATCTTGAAGAAAAGCAACCTGACAGCATGATACCCCCAGTGGTCAGAAGGACAGCGCTATATGCATAATACATTTTTTGTGTTATTTTAAGAATGGAACAGACAGGTTGCGATAGAGTTGCAATATTTCATTTCTTAAATCATCATGTTTCTCCTTTACAAAGAAATCTTTAAAATTTCCATTCATCTCTCACACCCCTGCCTTTTTCCCCATCCTCCCTGATTATGACATGAGCAATATAAAACTCGTGAAATATTTCATGGAGTTTGTTTGGCTATTCTAATCTAAAGATTATAAAGGGACCTCATCTGGCCTCATCTTGAAAACTTCCCAGAGAAACCACTGAATGCATCCCCACAGCATGGTGTTACCACCTCATGTTTCGATCTGGACATGGGATGCTGAGGCTACTGTGCAGTGTTGTTTTTTTTGCTACACAGAGACTTTTGGGCATAGGCCAAAAAGCCCAATTCTGGACCATCTGACTAGATAGCTTGACTTTCAACAATTTCTTCCCACTATTCTAACAAAATTTGACACCCACACAGACAAAATGTGGAAAAATTCAAGGGGTATGAATACTTTGCAAGGCACACTAAATGTGTATTGGAAAAAATATAGCCAGTTCAACTACCTCTTTCACCCCGTGGCTTCATTAACACGACTTCGGCTTGGCAGCAGATCTGTTCCCAATAATTAAAGACATGCATGAAACAAATTCCTAATATTCCTCTGTAAATGACGAGCATGGTTCTGTTGCTGCAGGAAAACTGTTATCTGGATACCAGAGGGAAAAAGCAGGATTAAACTGGCTAATGGCAGGAGGTGAATGAAACAAAACACAGAGTTAACAAGCAGCTCACCCAGCTAAAGAGGTTTTCATGTGCCAAAGACAAATAAAAGAGGGAAAGTAAAGAATGTGTTTGTGAAGGGCAGGGGCAGAGGGAAAAAAGATGTTCAAAAGCAAGAGGCATTTGAAGGAGAGAAGTGGATTCTTTCTAGCCCGGTTTCGTTTCTCTGGATTCCTACTTGGACTCTTTTGCTTCAGATGAAAAAGGAAGGCGGAAAGAATTGAAATAAGGAAGGAATGTATGAGCTAATACATTCAACTGTGGGAATATGAGTGAGATCCAGAGGTACTTTCCATTAGGTAGCTTCCTTGGGAAGTAAAACTGTTTGGATTCTCCCATTATGAGACAAAAAGAGGTGTGGGAATAATAGGGAACAAAGCAGTGAAATATGGGTAACTTGGGCAGGGCTGGGCCACGCTGGTGAAAGTGGAGGAGCTCTGCTGGTGACAGCCACAGTCAGGCAGTCGCTGATGTATGCAGGTCACAGGAAGGCTGAGCTACCAGAGGGACCTGTGTGTGGTGTGGACACGATCTAAAGGATGCTTCCCTGCATCCAACTTGTCTCTTGTCTAACTCATTAATCCAAGGCTGTATGGAGGGGCAGCATTTTAATATATTCAATATAGCTTTAACTAATAATATCTTTCCTCAGGATTAGTCAATAGAATTATTGTGTGCATCTTGTTTCAATTCAACAGGCTGAGACTGAAATAGTCCTATCTTTTCTAATCTTATTTTTGTTCCTCTCCTCGGGGAAACATACCATTTCCAGCTTGCAGAACGCAGAAAGCCAGGTCTCCGAGCACATCGTCTTTGTGACTCAGCCTGGTTCTGGGTGTGTTTGTGTGTGCAGCAGAGCTCAAACACCCATGCCCTGCAGTGTGAACCCAGCGCCACCTGTCGTAGAGTCTGCCACAGCCCCTGCCGTCCACACGTCATCTGTGGGCACGAGCATTTTCAGGTCCACCCCCTGCATCTCACATACGCCATCACATCACAATTGAGATGGGCAAAAAAACCTGATTTTCAGATCAAACATATAGTGCTGGACCCATATGTGCCGGGTATGTGTATGTTTGTGTGTATACTCCAATGTGGAAATCAAAGACATATGGTGAAACATGAAGCCTAAAGGAGGAGCTCCCTTCCTTACCTCCTGCACTGATAAAAAAACGATCCATCTCATGACTCAAAAACTCCTTAAATACTAATATTTTACAGAAAATACATACAGTATCAGATAAATCTAAACAAGAGCAGAACAATGTCCATGAATCACCCCAACCATGACCATCAATTGCTTGTGAAAAAAGTCTGAAGTCCTACTGGTAATTAAGATCAGTTCAAATTCCAATTTACAGGTTTATTTTGACACAATGCCTAGACATACAGTACAGACCAAAAGTTTGGACACACCTTCTCATTCAAAGAGTTTTCTTTATTTTCATGACTATGAATATTGTAGCTTCACATTGAAGGCATCAAAACTATGAATTAACATGTGGAATTATATACTGAACAAAAAGGTGTGAAACAAATGAAAATATGTCTTATATTCTAGGTTCTTCAAAGTAGCCACCTTTTGCTTTGATTACTGCTCCACACACTCTTGGTATTCTGTTGATGAGCTTCAAGAGGTAGTCACCTGAAATGGTTTTCCAACAGTCTTGAAGGAGTTCCCAGAGATGCTTAGCACTTGTTGGACCTTTTGCCTTCACTCTGCGGTCCAGCTCACCCCAAACCATCTCGATTGGGTTCAGGTCCGGTGACTGTGGAGGCCAGGTCATCTGGCGCAGCACCCCATCACTCTCCTTCTTGGTCAAATAACCCTTACACAGCCTGGAGGTGTGTTTGGGGTCATTGTCCTGTTGAAAAATAAATGATGGTCCAACTAAACGCAAACCGGATGGAATAGCATGCCGCTGCAAGATGCTGTGGTAGCCATACTGGTTCAGTATGCCTTCAATTTTGAATAAATCCCCAACAGTGTCACCAGCAAAACACCCCCACACCATCACACCTCCTCCTCCATGCTTCACGGTGGGAACCAGGCATGTAGAGTCCATCTGTTCACCTCTTCTGTGCCGCACAAAGACACGGTGGTTGGAACCAAAGATCTCAAACTTGGACTCATCAGACCAAAGCACAGATTTCCACTGGTCTAATGTCCATTCCTTGTGTTCTTTAGCCCAAACAAGTCTCTTCTGCTTGTTGCCTGTCCTCAGCAGTGGTTTCCTAGCAGCTATTTTACCATGAAGGCCTGATTCACACAGTCTCCTCTTAACAGTTGTTCTAGAGATGTGTCTGCTGCTAGAACTCTGTGTGACATCGACCTGTTGTCTAATCTGAGCTGCTGTTAACCTGCGATTTCTGAGGCTGGTGACTCGGATGAACTTATCGTCCGCAGCAGAAGTGATTCTTGGTCTTCCTTTCCTGGGGCGGTCCTCATGTGAACCAGTTTCTTTGTAGCGCTTGATGGTTTTTCCGGCTGCACTTGGGGACACTTTCAAAGTTTTCCCAATTGTTCAGACTGACTGACCTTCATTTCTTAAAGTAATGATGGCCACTCGTTTTTCTTTACTTAGCTGCTTTTTTCTTGCCATAATACAAATTCTAACAGTCTATTCAGTAGGACTATCAGCTGTGTACTGTATCCACCTTCTGCACAACACAACTGATGGTACCAAACCCATTTATAAGGCTTGAAATCCCACTTATTAAACCAGACAGGCCACACCTATGAAGTGAAAACCATTTCAGGTGACTACCTCTTGAAGCTCATCAACAGAATGCCAAGAGTGTGCGGAGCAGTAATCAAAGCAAAAGGTGGCTGCTTTGAAGAACCTAGAATATAAGACATATTTTCAGTTGTTTCACACTTTTTTGTTCAATATATAATTCCACATGTTAATTCATAGTTTTGATGCCTTCAGTGTGAAGCTACAATATTCATAGTCATGAAAATAAGGACAACTCTTTGAATGACAAGGTGTGTCCAAACTTTTGGTCTGTAATGTATAACACCTGCCACTATGTAATGGGCCCAGAGATCATTTCTCTTGTTGAGTTCCACCTGCTGATTCAATAGATAACTACGCTTTGATACCTCTTGAACAACCAAAAGCTTCAATGTTATTGGGATTTTATGTGGTACACCAACACAAAACAGCACATAATTTTAAAGTGGAAGGAAACTTATTGTTCAAAACTTTTTTATACAAACAAAAACGTTAAAAGCATGGAGTGAAATCATATTCACCCCTTTACTCTGACACACCTAAATAAAAACCAACAAATTTCAGATTCTCAACTGGTCAGGTCTAGACTTTGACTGGGCCATTCTAACACACGAACATGTTTTGATCTTTCTGAGCCTTTTGTTGTGGCTCAGAAAGCCCATGAACAATTTCTTCTCTGTTTCAACTGGACTTTTTCTATGCATCTGAGTAGCTACCTCATCTGTGAACATCAACTTTTCAAGTCTTGACACAAGTTTTCAATGGGACTTAGATCTGAACTTTCACTGGGCCAGTATAACACATACATTTCCTGTAATATCCACCATTCCATGTAGATCTGGCTGCATATCTAGGGTCGCTGTCCTGTTGGAAGGTGAAAGTGTTTTGCAGCCTCCAAGAGGTTTTCCTCCTGGGTTTTCCTGTATTTCGCTCAATCTACCTTCCCAACAATTCATTACAGCTTCTTTCTTTGGCCCTGCTAAAGAAATATGCCATAGCATGATGCCGCTAACCCCATGTTTCATCATGTGAATGGTGTGTTTAATGTGCATGCGGCCACACATAGCATTTTACATTTAGGCCAGAAATATTGATTTTGATCTCATCTGACCAGGGAACTTTTTACTTATCCTAACTGTGTCACTTAGCTTGGGGGATATTTTGTACATAACCCTACTTTGGTCCTCATTATTCTGTTTATTTTCACTAATGTTCTCTAACTACTTCTGAAGTCTTCACAGAACAGCTGTATTTATAGTGGCATTAGATTATACACGTATTTACTTATTAGGTGACTTCTGGGGGCAATTTGTTGCAGTGGACTTTATTTAGGGTTATCAGGATAGAGGGGACTGATTACTAGTACACAATTTCTTTTCAGATTTTGATTTGTGAAACCTTTTGAAAGCCATGCATCATTTTTCCTCTACTTCATAATCATGCACTTTGTTGTGTTGGTCTAGGAGATAAAACCCTAATAAAATACATAGACGTTTGTAGCTGGAATGTGACAAAATGTATTTACTTAATTATGCACACATTTGTGAATTTTTTTTATTTATTAAAACAACAACACACACACATCAGTAATATAAAATGTATCTGGTCACATCCTGATTCGGTTCGACTGATCTTTTAACAGGAGAGTGCACTGCTTCATGTTAACTCTCAGTACGACAAGCTCAGCTGTCATTCATGCTTAGAGTCGTGGATGAAGGCAGCAAAACGCTCCCCTCCTTCCCCCAGCAGCGAGTATATGGCTCTGAGCACACTGGGGCTGGGACATCCAGGTCCAGGTCTGATGGATGAAAGCTGATGGGATAGAGCGTCTAAGAGAACCTGACACACAGAAGCAGAGTCAGCAGCAGCATTTTTGGATACTACTAATGAAAAAGATAACAGACAGCTGACAAGCAGGGTTACCGTTTTCACAGGTAGTTAGAGGAAACACCATGCTAACCTGTTCAAGATGAATCTCCTGTTGCAGCAGTGCTACTCTCATCCGCAGCCTCTCCAGCAGTTGGAGTTCCGGCTCTGTTCTGTAGGTTATGGTCAGGGGCAGAGGGGAAGCTGTTCCGTTTCCAAACACACCAGCTGCCTCAGAGGGGCAAAGGCAGCCTCCCTCTGGCCTCCATCGATCCCATGCCTTCCACTCTGGTGGAAAACCAGGTTATATTTAGAGCGTCAGCAACCGTATCCCAAGACGTTTTTCTGCTCTGTAGCCTCGGCTTTAAATAACCGGGTCTTTGCCGAGCCACGACAAGCGAAGCGAATAGAAAATCTTGCTGTCGAGGGGAAGGGGATCATGGATGAGGCCAAGCTGATCTGACAGCGAGGGTTCATGGAGGCTCGGTTTTCATTTTCCACATGCCAAGAAGGATCTGTGTTGCATTGGAAATTTAACACAGACAGATAAACAATTCTCCCTAGCTGATCATCTGATTGTTTAGGAGGTGTGAATGGAAAATCTGTTACTATATCACTGGAGGTATAGTTATGTAGGGCTGTCAGGGTAGAGGGGGGTGAGTAGATACAGTTGAAACCAGATATTTATGTGCACTGTCAGGCGTTAAATCCTGTTTTAGATCAGTAAGGATGATCAAAATTTTTTCATTTGCCAAAAAACAGAATAATGAGCGATATCATTTTTTTTTTAAGAATTTGACTTTTTCAAATTTAGATGGTCACATTCACTTCCTTAGCATTTGGTAGAATGGCGTTATAAACAGCCACCATACTTGCACAATGCACACACATTTTCAACCACGTTAGTCACATTATTTATGGGATAAAAATCAAGGCCTTGTGATTGCCACTCTAAAACACTGACTTTGTTGTCTTTAAGTCTCTTTGTAACTCATTTAACAGTTTATTTAGGGCCACTGTCAAAGGCTTATTGCTTGCTTTGAATCGTCAAAAAAGCAGAGTATTTAAGGGGGCTGCTCTAAAATATATGCCGGTTCGAACCCCCGCTCTGTCTGTCACAGTCGTGTCCTTGGGCAAGACCTTCACCCGCCTTGCCTGCCAATGTATGGCAGCCTCGCTTTTATCAGTCTGTCCCAGGGCAGATGTGGCTACAATGTAGCTCACCACTGTTAGTGTGTAGTGTGTGAATGGGTGGATGACTGGTTGTAGGGTAAAGCGGTTTGGGGTCTCTCGGGACTTGATAAAGCACTATACAAGTGCAGGCCATTTACCATCCACAGGTGTGATTCAGTTCATTCAAACTAGAAGGCATGACGTCCTCATCTCGGCTTTCTAAAATTATAACAGGGCTTAGTAAACTATTTAAGCTTCTTGTCTGCCATTAGTCTGGCATTTAGCACACAAAAAGGATTTATGTAACCAACTTAAAACAGAGTCGAATTTAATACATACGTTGATACAGCTTAACATTACTCATCATTACTTCATCTATTACATTAAATCCCTATAGTGAGGTTTATAGTCGCACCGTGACAAGATGCAATATAATTCAAGTGATGCAAATACTCTTACGAAGCACCGTATGGACTGACCGGGTGATACCTATACATTTATTTTCAAACGGGCACCTAACATCTAAGAGAAACTGCAGTTTAATCTTATTATCTTTTTTTTTATTTTTGGTCAAATTAGATTTTTACCTCGTTTCACTTTATCTGCAAAGACGTGGAGCTCTGCTGCTGTCAGCTGCAGCTGTTCAAGTGTCGCACTGGAAGGGGACTTGCTCTGCTCACCACCTGTTGACGTAGATAATTAAAAACCAGGCTTTATTTGACAAAAGTATTGCAGAACCAGGCGGAATGGGGTACAGTAACAGCGCTGCAATTAGCACTCCGCTTGCTGGTTATTAACAGCTCATAATAGCTGAAATAATTATAGAAAAGTCCCAATTGTGTTTTTGGAAAAGGAAACACAGTTACTCACTGATTATCTATCCATCTAAAACCCTGACAAAGTCCATTCTCGCCAACTCGTGGTGTGGTTCACAACAAATATCACATTTTCCTCACTCATATACACATGTCACTCCAAATAACTTCTACTGATTGTTGCATTCTTGGTGTTGATTGTTTGCAGGTACAATTCAGTGCACGGTTCTTACCCAGGACCTCAGGTTTCATTTCTGACGGCTGCTTGACAAGAATCTCTTCAGTCCGGCAGCGCAGTGCAAGGCTGAGCCCTTGCTCAGTTAGTCTGTGAAGCTGAAACCTGGTCTCATCTGGACTACCGCATGGCCAATCGTTAGGAAACTAAACGGGTCAGAGTAATAGACAGGAGGGAATGAGTGGAGACTGCTCAGTGTAATAAAACTACAGTGCCTTGCAAAAGTATTCATAAACCCTGAACCTTTCCACATCATGGCACATTATTCAAGACACTTCAGAGGATTTGAATGGGATTTTGTTTGATAGGCCAATGTAAAGTAGCTCATAATTGTGAAGTGGAGAGAAAATGATACATGGCTCTCAATTAATTTTATTTTATAAAACATGATAACTGTGGCATTGATCTGTGTTTAGCTGCTTTTATTCTGATATATCTGTGGCTAAGTCAAAAATTACTGCTCAGGTACTTCCCAAGCAGTCTGAAGTTCAGATATTTCGGAAAGAAGAAAGCAAGGACAAAACTTTTAGTTACTGGATGAGCAAAGCTGCTAGAGGCATTCTTTTAGGAGCAATGATGGGTGGTTTTAAGCCATGTATAATTTTTCCTACCACTGAACAATGGTGCAATACTTGTTGCTTGGTCACATAAAATCTTAATAAAACACGTTGACGTCTGCACTTGAAATGTGAAAAAGTTCAAGATCTGAGTATTTTTGAAAGTTACTGTATATACACATCTTGGCAATTAAATATATATTTCAAGCAGAATACCATAGCCCTCATCCTCTGCATGAAGTGATTCCTCCCAGGCTCAGGCTTCCTCTGTAAGGTCATAACTTTTTCCCACAATCTAAAGTTAATATAAAGGGAAAGTCAGAATCCAGACAATACCTCTACACTTTGTAATAACCTTAAATAATCAAAAAACTGTTCTTAGCGACCTGTTCTGTTTGCTCCTTAAAGATTTCCATTTTGTAGTTTGTTCAGAAAGCCCCCTGCCCCAAAGCAAAGTGAAGAAAAAACATGAATGTCTGTTTAATTGCTAATTAAAAACATGATTATTTCCACCTACTCATGCTGTTGATGCAAACTGCCAGCCCCAGATCCATCTGTTCCTGAACAGGACTCTATGTTATTTGAATAAGGCATGGAGACAGATGCAGCTTTGCTCAGGCCATCACCTCTTGGCATTTTGCTTCTGACTGTCTTGTTTTTAGAGATCGAGGCTGGGATCTGATCAGGAGAGGCAGAACTTGCCAAGAGAGCCTGTTGCAACCTCCTAGATGTCTGGTGATGCCCAGCCTGAGCTGCTGAGAAGGGATGGTGTTGGGTTATGTTTTTGGACTGTGCTGTTTTGTGGCCTGCTGAAGGCCTTGAGCTAAGAGAAAAAACAGGCTTTTTGTGCCCTCTTCTGTGAAGGCTGGCACATTTTTTACTTGACTTGATGACTGATTGACCCTCTTTAGTCACTGCTGATAGAGTTGGTATATTTTCTGTTTCTTTAGAAGTTGCAGATAGTTTGCTTTTGCCGACGTCTTGTTTAGAGACCTCTGAGACGGTGCGGACCCAAAGAGCTTTTTCCAGTGCCCGCTCAAGCAGTTCCATATCTTCCTTCTCTCCTGGCGAGGACTCTGCATCTGAAGAGGGCGGCATGCCGTCACAGTTAAGTGATTTCAGTAATTAACTTGTAAGCATATCATAATATAAATAATGTGTTTTCAATAGGAGAAAAGAATGAATGTACAGTAGTTTAAAAGAATGTGTTTTTTTTTTTTTATTTCAGGTGAAAATAGCCACAGTCCTGTCAGTAAGGTAAGATACTTCTCTCTTTTCTTTTTTTTCGATTTGTTTCTATATGTCATCTATAGCCTTTAAATGCAATCTCTGATTTCAACAATCATTTCTCAAATACAGTCACATTCTCCAGGCCACATTACCTGCAGCAGCATCATCTGCTAATTCTGTTTCTTCAGAGCCTGCTTCGTGTTGTGGTTTCCTGAGGGGGGAATAAAGAAGTAACCAAACCATAAATTTCTCCCCACAAGAGGTAGAAAGTAAAGTAAAGAAATAACAAACAAAAGAGGCAAAGGCAAATATATTACAAATAATAAAACCTCTACAGCCTTTATATTTTACACAATGTATAAAACACTTGATAAAGGCAGATTCATCAAAACGTATGTGTTGGAATACATATCTCAAATGACGCTAGATTAGCAGTGGGTAGGGTAGCAGGTTGGATACTGTAGCATTTTTTACTTCAGGTAAAAACCTCATCATGGGAATCTCAGAGCAGCTCATACCTACATAGATGTTTGAGGCCAGTGATATTATTAATAACACAGGACTGTGTGATAGTTATTTTCTATAAAAACATAGTACTGGTAAAATGAGGGACAATTCATTTGCTATTTATTTCTATGTTTACATTGAGACGTCAAGTAATTGATCAATTTAAAATGTTCTCAACACTTTTATTTATTTATTATTTAATATGCAAAAACATTTTAAAGGCCATATGTTCTGAATGCATTAATTAGTTGACTAGAGATCAGGTTGCAAAATTTTTTCCTTGATAGGCAGGTGAAATACTGGAAAAAGAATCATAATTTTTTTCCTATTCATAAAATGGATCTAAACTAAGAACACCTCCTAAACAGCATTTCTGATCTATAAACCCGTCAACCACCAGAATGTACTTCAATAAACTTTTTTAAGTTCACCCCTTGACGTCTGATACAAAAAGTAATTCTTGATTCTAATGGATACTTTTAACAAAACATTGACTGGGTTTCTATTTTTTTCTATAATAACTTCATTAAATGCATAAATAAAATACATTTTGTATGATTTAATAAAAGCACATGACACCATAAAACAGTATTTTGCATTTTATATTTCATACTGAGGTAGAGGTGTTAGAAATACATGTATCAAAAGGATACTTTTGTCATTATGAGGTAAATTAAAAATCTGACTAAGTTAGGGACAATGCTTTGACAAATGTGTTTAATCTTGTACTTTCTTCATTTTCTGCTGGATTCAAAATTACTACCTCTATTAAAGAACCTGCGGCACATGTTCACTTTTATGTGTTATACTCCTTAAAAAAACAAATAGCACAAAATTGGAAATCAGAATCGGCCTGATTGGTTAATCTTAAATTCTGAACTGAGGGAACTGGACTCTGTAAATACAATAATTTTAGCATAAAAGACTTTTGGCCTGAGAAAAGCAGATTAGGTATTCTTAATAGTAACAAGGTAATTCTCGGTTTGTTTGGGTTCTTTTTTTTTTTGGACTGAGTTTACATTTGCACAAATACACCAAATAATGAAGAACAGGGCAAAGCCCTTTCACATAAATGGCGAACAGAGATAAAAGTACAATAAAAGGCACTGCTAGGATTCGAACCCAGGATCTCCTGTTTACTAGACAGGCGCTTTAACCAACTAAGCCACAGCGCCAAGTGCACCCCACCGGACAACCGCGGAAACTGAACCTGTCCCGCACCGATATCGGATGTCATTATGGTGAAAATCTGTAGTAATATTGACATAACAATATTTTGCTACTTACAGGTTCTGTAGGATTTCTCTGCAATACTGAATGGTGCGGTTAAGCTTGGCTTGTTCGACCTTATATGTCTTAATAGCTTCCTCAACCGCAGACAGCAGCGACATACTTCTTGTGCGGATCAAATATATTCCTACCGTCACAAATCTCGATAGAGTTAAACGTCTGGTTCTTACGACAAGACAGAACTAAACGTACAACTTTTACGAGGCATAATATACATTCAAAACCGCAGGTTACTATTTTGATATATAAAATACTCCTGACCCGCGAAGTCACACTTAACGGATGCGGAAGCCATGTTTCGCCCTCCACTGTTAAAGAACATTAGGTTCAGCATCTATATGTTCAGGAAAAACAGATGAATAGTTATTCATTAACTTTTTTAAGGGTGAATAGTTCCTTTGTATTTTCATGGAAACAAACGCAAAAGCACAGATTAAACATTTAAACTTTTCAAGGCTATCAAGTTGTCAGTTCTCGCGAGAATAGCCATGGCAACTAGGGACGCCTGTCTATGGTTTGCACAACTTTGCACAACTATTGTGAAAAAATATTTGCCCTGTTATAGATTTTTTTTTTTCTGCTTTTGCAATTTTGTCACACTTCTAGATATTCAAACTCATTTTAATATCCAGCAAAGAAAACCTAAAGATAATACAAAAAAACTGTTTTCAAATGATGATTTCATTCATGAACAAAAGGACAAAAGTTATCCAGGCCAACATTGCCCGATGCAAATAAATAGCCCCCTGTTGCGAAATCATGAATGGACTGTGATTAACAACATTCTTTGAAAAGCAAAAATAGAAAAAGAAATCTGTAAGTGGGCAAATACTTTTTCACATCCCTCTACTGGGATTTTTTTTTTTAAATAGATCACATGGGCTATGCTTGTGCTGTATTAATGTAATTACCTGTGTAAACTACAGGTCCTTCTCAAAATATTAGCATATTGTGATAAAGTTCATTATTTTCCATAATGTCATGATGAAAATTTAACATTCATATATTTTAGATTCATTGCACACTAACTGAAATATTTCAGGTCTGTTATTGTCTTAATACGGATGATTTTGGCATACAGCTCATGAAAACCCAAAATTCCTATCTCACAAAATTAGCATATCATTAAAAGGGTCTCTAAACGAGCTATGAACCTAATCATCTGAATCAACGAGTTAACTCTAAACACCTGCAAAATATTCCTGAGGCCTTTAAAACTCCCAGCCTGGTTCATCACTCAAAACCCCAATCATGGGTAAGACTGCCGACCTGACTGCTGTCCAGAAGGCCACTATTGACACCCTCAAGCAAGAGGTTAAGACACAGAAAGAAATTTCTGAACGAATAGGCTGCTCCCAGAGTGCTGTATCAAGGCACCTCAGTGGGAAGTCTGTGGGAAGGAAAAAGTGTGGCAGAAAACGCTGCACAACCAGAAGAGGTGACCGGACCCTCAGGAAGATTGTGGAGAAGGGCCGATTCCAGACCTTGGGGGACCTGCGGAAGCAGTGGACTGAGTCTGGAGTAGAAACATCCAGAGCCACCGTGCACAGGCGTGTGCAGGAAATGGGCTACAGGTGCCGCATTCCCCAGGTCAAGCCACTTTTGAACCAGAAACAGCGGCAGAAGCGCCTGACCTGGGCTACAGAGAAGCAGCACTGGACTGTTGCTCAGTGGTCCAAAGTACTTTTTTCGGATGAAAGCAAATTCTGCATGTCATTCGGAAATCAAGGTGCCAGAGTCTGGAGGAAGACTGGGGAGAAGGAAATGCCAAAATGCCAGAAGTCCAGTGTCAAGTACCCACAGTCAGTGATGGTCTGGGGTGCCGTGTCAGCTGCTGGTGTTGGTCCACTGTGTTTTATCAAGGGCAGGGTCAATGCAGCTAGCTATCAGGAGATTTTGGAGCACTTCATGCTTCCATCTGCTGAAAAGCTTTATGGAGATGAAGATTTCATTTTTCAGCACGACCTGGCACCTGCTCACAGTGCCAAAACCACTGGTAAATGGTTTACTGACCATGGTATCACTTTGCTCAATTGGCCTGCCAACTCTCCTGACCTGAACCCCATAGAGAATCTGTGGGATATTGTGAAGAGAACGTTGAGAGACTCAAGACCCAACACTCTGGATGAGCTAAAGGCCGCTATCGAAGCATCCTGGGCCTCCATAAGACCTCAGCAGTGCCACAGGCTGATAGCCTCCATGCCACGCCGCATTGAAGCAGTCATTTCTGCCAAAGGATTCCCGACCAAGTATTGAGTGCATAACTGTACATGATTATTTGAAGGTTGACGTTTTTTGTATTAAAAACACTTTTCTTTTATTGGTCGGATGAAATATGCTAATTTTGTGAGATAGGAATTTTGGGTTTTCATGAGCTGTATGCCACAATCATCCATATTAAGACAATAAAAGACCTGAAATATTTCAGTTAGTGTGCAATGAATCTAAAATATATGAATGTTAAATTTTCATCATGACATTATGGAAAATAATGAACTTTATCACAATATGCTAATATTTTGAGAAGGACCTGTATAAATGAATGATCCAGCAAAATACCAAGTATGCGCATTCCAGCAAAAAATAGCAGCTACCTCACAGGAGTCGCCAATCAATGCAAGTCATACAGCAGTGCTTGTGCTACTGCAAGGCCAGAGAAAGTAGAGGGGGGCTTAACACTTTCTCCTTCAAAACTTTTCCTCAAAGAAAGTCTCTAATAAAAGTCAAAGCAGAGCTGCTGATTTGATCTGCAGGGGAGTCATTACACCTGAGAAATAAAAATGGAGCACTACAATCACACATTAAAAATATCCATCCTTTACCCCTGCTTTTCTGGTGAGTTCCCTGCACTTCATGATGCTGTGTCTTTCCAAGAAACCTCTGAGTCCTTCACAGAACAGCTGTATTGTGATATAATTTTGCCCAAGTGGGCTGTATTTAGTGTTTAGGTAGCTTTTGAAGGCTTTTTGCTGTGCTGGCTTGTATTTGAGGTTATGTGTACAGGTGGCACAATTTTCAGATATCTAATTGTAAAAAATTTAAATCTTGTGTCATGTGTCCTCCACTTTACTGTGATGCACCACTTTGTGTTGGTTTGTCACACAACTTTGCAGTTAAATACATTGATGTTTGTCGATGTGATGAGACAAAACTTGAAAAAGTTCAGAGGGTATGCATTTTTCTGTAAATGCATCAGTGGCATAAATAATGCTCGTGAAGTATTTTTTGCAATAGCAACAGCTTGCTGTCCCTATTGGAGAGACATGAATCATCCTGTTAGCTCACCCCATCCCTGCTGGGCTCCTGTGGTATCAGAGGGAGGGGGAGGTACCCACGCCGCCCCGCTAATAAAGCATCTGACACTCCAGACTGATCTCAGGCTCCGACAGTCACACAAGCACATATGCATGCATGTTCACACATGTGCCGTTACACAGACAGGCACACACTCTTATCCACAAAAAAACAGACGAGCAGACTTTTATATGACAGAGAAGTTGGTTCAGCCTCCAACTGTCAAGTTCTCCTTAGATCTTGAACAGCATGTATTGATCACATACGCACAAAAGTTATCTATCTAAAAAGGCCCAGCCAAACTGACCAAATTTCAGCCTTTAACGTGAAACAAGAACAGCATTCTTTGTACTTTGGAAGGAGTCTATCACCATCCCACATCTTTACTTGGCAATATTTTCCCTTGCAAAATGCCTCCAGATGTGTCAGACTGTGAGGCCATCTCTTTTCAGATGATCCCACAAATTTGCTCATCAGAAATAGTTCTGGGCTCAGTAAGGCCATTCATAAAATGTTTGTTTTATTCAGGTGAAGCCATTTTATTGTTGCTTCGACTCACTGTGATGTATATATATGTGTTCATACTCTTGCCTTAGAATTAAACAGAACAGAATAGAATATATTTTGGGGGAAAAAAACTATCTGGCCATAAATAGTTCATGTAAAATAGACAAATAGAAGCAGTTAGATAAAAACATGAAATAAATACACACATACACACATTCATACTGATTGCACAATTCCAATTATTGCATCTCCCTTTACATTCTGGCTGTATTGAGATTAGCTGTTGCTGTTGGATAAAAATTACCTTGATGACTGATAACTGACCTTGATGAGCAATACAGATGCTAAAATATAATACACAGAAATATTAATGTGTGGTCATTTTGTAATTTTCTGTTATGTACTCGGTACAAAAGTAAGGACATTTGTATTTGGGTATTAATTTCTTAGCTGTAAGAATGCAATTAATCCACATTTGCAAGGAAAATTGTAGGTTGAGCAGAACAGTTGGGTATGGGCGTTGGGATAACCATACACAGTTAAAACAGCCTGGCACCTCCTGGTCACCAGCTTGGTCACACAGTGCCTTGGGGAGGCAACCCATTCCTCAACCAGCCTTTGTTGCAAGCCATCTATTGGGGATGTGTGCCGGTCACTCTGGCAATAGCACACCCAAACTGGTACAGTGGGGTTGAAGTCAGCACTGTAACCAAGCTATTCCATCCTCTCAACTCCCAAATGTGTTCCAATAAACCCCGGTCTGTGGGGGGAAGTGTTGAAGTTTCCTGGAAGATATTGTTCGGTCCTATGAGTGGAACTATGAAATTGCCACTGGTAGCATCTCTATGCGTTAGGATGGTCTCCAGTGATGACAGGCATTGGTTTTCTATTGAGGGAGATGCTGCCACACACCATCGTGCCATCTTTACTAAAACAGTTTGGCATTGGCAGAGAAGATTTGGCAAGTTTTTCATGGTCACATTTACTCAACTGTACTTATCAGCCAACAAATGTGGTACCATTTAAGGGAACAAAATGGATTTTCAGCAGTAATAGATTTATTGCAAGGAGGTAATGCAATAAAGAATAAAATAAAATGACAACAATTTTCGTCTTCTGTTGTAGGTAAAACTGAATGAGAATTCAATTTAAATAAGTAAAAGCAAAAAAATAAATAAACACATAAATAAATAAATAAATAAAAGTTTTAAAAAAAGGTCGAAATGAGTAAAACAGAATAATAGAAACATCCTCAGATAATAATTTTAATAAACAGTAAAAGATAGAACTTTATGTTTTTGTCATCTAAAACTACAAATCCATTTGTTAGAACTACAAATTTGCATCAGAATTTCCGGTAGAAAAGCGCATGTCTGTAGGGACAGACGTTTTTAAGTACTGTTGTTCCGGTGGAGCTCCGCATCCTGCCTTTGAGTTATAAGCCGTTGTTACTGAGCTGGAGGAAAGGTTTGTTCTGTTTAACTATTTATAAGACAAGTACATACAAATGAGCCTATTCAGATATTACTATCCAGTAGTGGGTTTTAGCATTTTATGTTAAATCCTAACGAGTTTGTTAGCTAGGTTTTAGCTTACTTAGCTCCCGGTAAAGTTAGCTGTTGTTGTCAACAAGTTCACTGGTGGCCAGTTCTTGACAGTAGTGTGGCAGGACTTTCTTTTTTTACTCGAATAGGAAAATGAAAATAGCGTTACTTAGTTACACTGGCTATACATATTGAACAGTTCCTCGCTGTATCTCATATTGACGGAGATTACTGGTAAACTCCAGAAAGCAGGCCTGTTATGTGTTGTAGCGGCTTGTTGTTTCATCGTTTTATGCCATGCAAGCATGGACGTTGTTTAAACATGCCTTTGTTAACCAGCAGGTATAATTGTGGTAGCTGTCAGTCAAAGTCGTGCCTTCGTGCCGGGGGTTTAAGTAAGGTTAGCGGCTTTAAGTAGGCGACTCAGCTGTTTAAAAGGTGTGTTTGTTTTGACCATCTTACCTACACAACTAAAGTGGGAGTCAGTGGTGATGTTAACTCTTGTTTTCTGGGAGGTCTTTGTTTGATCTTGATCAAATTGAATATGCATCTTATTTGAGTTTGAACTGTGGGTGTTAATATTGTAGCTGCATAATGTAATGAATATTATTGCATATTATTTCACCCTTTTATGACAACCATTGTGGATTGCACTGTGGTCTGCAAACTAAACGACGCTGACTTGAAACTTCATTGTATTTTCTAATAGACCCACATAAAGTAACACATAATTATGAGGTGGAAGGAAAGTGATATCTCATTCTCAGTTTTTCTTTTACAAATACAGTACTGAAAACTGTTTTCAGCTACTCTGATAAATACAGCTGGGCCATCGAGGTTAGCTAGGCAACATTTGTAATCGAACATTATTAAGCCTAAGGAAAATAGTAGAAAATCTGGGATGAAACTGTTCATTAAACAGCATTAATCAGAGTAGCAGCCAAGAAGCCCATGCCAGTGGCTGCAGAGATCCAGCGCTCAGGTGGGAGAATCATTCAACATTACTCAACTCTCAGTTATGCACTCCACAAATCTGACCTTCATGGAGCAGTGGAATGCAGAAATCCATCATTGGGGGAAAAAAGGCATAAGAGCTCTTTTTTTTTTTTTTTTTTTTTTTTTTTTTGTAGTTTTCCACAAACCATGTATGGGACACAGCAAACATGGCAGAAGGTGCTTTGGTCTCCCTTTTTTGCCCGCAAATCAGTATGTGTGGCGGAAACACATCACCCTAACACACCAACCCCACTGTGAATTACGACGGTGACAGCATCATGGTGTGGGGAATGTTTTTCCTCAGAAGGGACAGTGAAAGTGGTCAGAGTTAAAGGGAGATGCATATAGATCCAAATTGAGAATATGAGGCAAGGCTTTAAAATTAAAGTTCAAAAACTCTTCATCCAATCTGACTAGCTTGAGGTATTTTTGCAGTAAAGAATGGGCAAACATTTCAATGTGTACATGTGTCAGAGCTCCAAAATACTTGCTGCTAAAATGGGTTGTGAAATTTGGTTCTACAAAGTATTGACTAAAGGCAGTTGAATATAAATGCACAGCACACTTTTCAGATTTTGTGTTGTGAAAAAATGTGACAACCATACAGGTCCTTCTCAAAATATTAGCATATTGTGATAAAGTTCATTATTTTCCATAATGCCATGATGAAAATTTAACATTCATATATTTTAGATTCATTGCACACTAACTGAAATATTTCAGGTCTTTTATTGTCTTAATACGGATGATTTTGGCATACAGCTCATGAAAACCCAAAATTCCTATCTCACAAAATTAGCATATCATTAAAAGTGTCTCTAAACGAGCTATGAACCTAATCATCTGAATCAACGAGTTAACTCTAAACACCTGCAAAAGATTCCTGAGGCCTTTAAAACTCCCAGCCTGGTTCATCACTCAAAACCCCAATCATGGATAAGACTGCCGACCTGACTGCTGTCCAGAAGGCCACTATTGACACCCTCAAGCAAGAGGGTAAGACACAGAAAGAAATTTCTGAACAAATAGGCTGTTCCCAGAGTGCTGTATCAAGGCACCTCAGTGGGAAGTCTGTGGGAAGGAAAAAGTGTGGCAGAAAACGCTGCACAACGAGAAGAGGTGACCGGACCCTGAGGAAGATTGTGGAGAAGGGCCGATTCCAGACCTTGGGGGACCTGCAGAAGCAGTGGACTGAGTCTGGAGTAGAAACATCCAGAGCCACCGTGCACAGGCGTGTGCAGGAAATGGGCTACAGGTGCCACATTCCCCAGGTCAAGCCACTTTTGAACCAGAAACAGCGGCAGAAGCGCCTGACCTGGGCTACAGAGAAGCAGCACTGGACTGTTGCTCAGTGGTCCAAAGTACTTTTTTCGGATGAAAGCAAATTCTGCATGTCATTCGGAAATCAAGGTGCCAGAGTCTGGAGGAAGACTGGGGAGAAGGAAATGCCAAAATGCCAGAAGTCCAGTGTCAAGTACCCACAGTCAGTGATGGTCTGGGGTGCCGTGTCAGCTGCTGGTGTTGGTCCACTGTGTTTTATCAAGGGCAGGGTCAATGCAGCTAGCTATCAGGAGATTTTGGAGCACTTCATGCTTCCATCTTCTGAAAAGCTTTATGGAGATGAAGATTTAATTTTTCAGCACGACCTGGCACCTGCTCACAGTGCCAAAACCACTGGTAAATGGTTTACTGACCATGGTATCACTGTGCTCAATTGGCCTGCCAACTCTCCTGACCTGAACCCCATAGAGAATCTGTGGGATATTGTGAAGAGAACGTTGAGAGACTCAAGACCCAACACTCTGGATGAGCTAAAGGCCGCTATCGAAGCATCCTGGGCCTCCATAAGACCTCAGCAGTGCCACAGGCTGATTGCCTCCATGCCACGCCGCATTGAAGCAGTCATTTCTGCCAAAGGATTCCCGACCAAGTATTGAGTGCATAACTGTACATGATTATTTGAAGGTTGACGTTTTTTGTATTAAAAACACTTTTCTTTTATTGGTCGGATGAAATATGCTAATTTTGTGAGATAGGAATTTTGGGTTTTCATGAGCTGTATGCCAAAATCATCCGTATTAAGACAATAAAAGACCTGAAATATTTCAGTTAGTGTGCAATGAATCTAAAATATATGAATGTAAAATTTTCATCATGACATTATGGAAAATAATGAACTTTATCACAATATGCTAATATTTTGAGAAGGACCTGTACATCATTTTCTATCCATTTCAAATTTATGAAGAATGTTGTGTTGGTTTATAGCCTCAAATCCCACAAAGTACACTAGATGCAAAAAGGTTTAAGTAGGTATGAATACCTATGCAAGGCACTGTATTTTAATTCTGGTAAACCTTAGAAATTGGTAACAATTTGTGATTTTTATAAGACTTCATGAAAAACTCTGATCCCTTTAGCTGATTTCAGGGTGAACTCCAGAAACAAAATAAAACAAAAAATGTCAGCAGAAAAGATGGATCCAAGATCAGGTGTGTCAAATGGATCAGGGCCAGTGTATGAGAAAGAAGAAAACAACCTCAGGTAAGCTTTTTTTGCTTCATAGTAGTTAATTTTTTATATCTGAAAAAGATTACAAGCTAAATTTGGGTTTGGAGAGCAAATAGCTTCTTACTTTATTTTATTTTGCTTGGAATTTTAATTGCAGTCCAGAGGATCTGTCTGAGATGCTGGCTGCAGGAACCAAGGAGGTTCATGAAAAAGCAGAGAACACGCAGTTCGTGAAAGATTTCCTCAGGGGACGGATCCGCAAAGAGCTTTTCAAGGTGAGACTGAATTAAATCAGCAGGAAGAAAGTGAGATTTTGATATGAGTTTTGAAGCTCATACAGCTTACAGTCAGTGTGAAGATTCCTGCCAGACGTCAAATTTGTGCTTAGTTTTTGGTTCATTGTTACAAAGGCTTATTTGTCCATTGAGATTTCCCTTATGAATCTCTGAGAAAGCTCCTGTTACCCCCTGCAGGTAGACCTCTTATCTTCTCAGAACTTGTTCAGAAGCCCAAATTAAAAATCCCTTTAAGGAGTACCTTGCACTGTTGAATTAGACCTGGAAACATAATGTCACAAACCCATACTTCAAAGAAAGATAATGTAAATAAAAAAAAAAAAAGCTCAAGAGAAAATAGAAAATGTTTGTATTTTTTTTCCTTTAGCTTGGTGCCGTTGCACTTTACCACACATATACCGCCATGGAGGAGGAGATCGAGAGGAATAAGGACCACCTCCACTTTGCCCCCCTGTATTTCCCTGCAGAGCTGCACCGCCATGAAGCCCTAGCACGCGACATTGAGTACTTCTATGGTCCAGAATGGAAGAGCAAGATCACCTGCTCAGAGGCCACACAGCGCTATGTGGACCGCATCCACCAGGTAGGGCAGGAGGACCCGGTGCTGTTGGTGGCACATGCCTACACTCGCTACATGGGTGACCTGTCAGGGGGCCAGGTGCTGAGAAAGGTGGCCCAGAGAGCTTTGAAGCTGCCGCCCACAGGGGAGGGCCTGGAGTTCTACCAGTTTGACGCGATCCACAGCGCAAAAGCATTCAAGCAGCTGTACCGAAGCCGCATGAATGAGCTGGACCTGGAGGTGGAGACAAAGAAGAAACTGGTGGAGGAGGCTGTCAAAGCTTTTCATTTCAATATGGAGGTGAGAGTCTGAAGAACTGATGATCTAGTCACTAGTACTGGTAGGTAAAATTTAAATGGTGATCATGGGTCAGTTACTGAATGTAAGGACTAAAGATATTTCTTCCAATTCAATTCTGTCTGAAATGTTTTGCAAAGATTTTAACTCTGGTCCCAAGCAGCACTGAATTGTATTTTTATGTGACGGAGAAACATTAAGTAACATTATTGGTGATAGGAAATGGAAGTTGTTGGAAAATGATGCCTCGTTTTCAAAATTCTTTACAAAAAAATCTGAAAAAGATGGTGTGTCTTTGTATTCAGGCCCCTTTACTCCTCTACCCCTGAATAAAATCTATTGCTACCAATTGCTTTCAGTAGTCAATAAATGGAGTCCACCTGTGTGTAATTTAATTTCGGTATAAATACAGCTGTGTTGTTAAGGCCCCAGAAGTACTTCTTTAGGAACGTTAGTGAACAAACAGCATCATGAAGACCAAGGAACACAGCTGGTAGGTCAGGGAGAATGTTGTAGAGACGTTTAAATGTGTGTTAATCCTTAACAAACTATCCACACAATGAAACACGATGGTAGCGGCATCATGCTGTGGGGATACTTTTCTTAAGCAGGGACAGAAAAGCTGGTTAGACTTGAAGGAAAGTTGGAAGGAGCCGGCAACATACTGGAAACTGGGGCAGAGGTTCACCTTATAGCAAGACAATATCCTGAGAAGTACAGCGGAATGGTTTAGATCAAAGCCTATTTGTGTGTTAGAATGACCTAGTCAAAGTCCAGGCCTAAATCTGATTGAGAACTTGGGGCAAGGATGGAAGACTGATGTTCAAGGGCACTCTCTACCCAATCAGGTGTCTTTCTTTGCAATTGGTTTGAGTCACTTTGCAACAGAAAACAGGCAAAAGATGAGATGATGAGATGTAAACCACCAGAAGCATCAAATAAACACTATTACTGCACTTTAACAGGTTGACTATTTTCCCAAATATTTTCCCAAATTGGACACATTTTTCTTCCGCCTTTTTAAAAAAAACGACAAGGCGCAAAAGTTAAAATTCTGTTAGTGTTATAAAATATCAAACCAGGTGTTGTAATGTAACATGGAGTTCAGGGGTATGAGGACTTTGCAAGGAATTGTATGAAATACTTAATGTTTAACTTAATGTTTGCTCTGGCAGGTGTTTGAGGAGTTGGAAGAAATTGGCAAAACAATTCAGGAGGATGTTTTAGATGCTGGTATGTCTGCTCATGGAGAAATGGGTGGAGACATCAGCAAATGTCCCTACTATACCGCCAAAATGGGTGAGTAACCAACATGCTGTTTTAAAGCTAAATGCTGGGTGATAGTTTGCTTCCTAAGCTTGGTTTTCTGTCTCTTTTGCATCACAGCAGCGTCGGGGGGAACAGCGTATTTTGGTCAGCTGGTCATGGCCGCTCTCAGACACCCGACGGGACAGGTCCTGTTTGCCACTTGGTTCGCCGCCTTGGCTGGACTGGCTGCGTGGTACCTGATGTGATCCAGCTGTTACCCGGCTGCTGTCAGAACAGAGGCGTGTTGAAAGGATCAACAGTGAGGAGACTGGAAAGCTTCCGCTAACTGACCATTTTATACAAACATTCAAATCAGGTCTGTGTTTTTATGTTCAGTTTTTAGTTGTAGCAATTCAGCTGTGTGATCTGAAGGACCATTAGGACACCAATTCCCTCCACAAAGCATTTAACACATTTAAAAAAAAAAAAAAAAAAATCACCCATATTTATTTTTTTTTTCTCTACCTCCAACACGCTACCCTTCCATTTGTTGCTTTTCGGTGAGTTCAGGTGCATCTGAAGATATGTTATAGCTGTTCTCTGACTGAAGTTGACCTGCTGCTGTAAATTATACTCTATGATAATGAATACTGTAACAAGAAAAATAAATTAATCTTTCCAGTTGACCCTCTCAATTAGATATAAGCTTTAAATGCTGCAGAATGTGAGACATTGGACTACTTTTATACATCAAAAATAGCCACCATCATGTTACCATCAAAAATAAACATTTATTTATTTTTTTGTGAAGGACCAACACAGAATACCACAGAAATGTGAAGTGGATGAAGAAGGATCCTCTGTTTTTAAAATCTTTATGTGAAAATCTAAAAACAAATGTGGCGTGCATTTGTATCCCAACTCCTCCGTGCTCTCTAGAAGCAACTGCTGGTGCAGTTTCACCTGCAAGTCTTTTGGAGTATCTCTCTACCAGCTTTAGACATCTACAGACTGACATTGTTACCCATAAATCTTTGCAATTCAGTTCAGGCTCAGATGGATTGGACTGATAGCCTTTGTGAACATCAATGCTTCCAAGCCATGCCACAGATTCTCAGTTCGGTTTAGATCTGGACATGACTAATGGCTTTCCTGTTCAACAGATTTTCCCACTTGAGTGGTGGATCTCTGCAGCTCCTCCAGAACTACCGTGGCTGCTTCTCTTATTAATGCTCTCCTTGCCCAGCTTGTCAGTTTAGGTGATTGGTCACGTCTCAGTAGGTTTGCTTTTCTGTCATACTCCTTCCATTTTCATAACAGGGCTCTGGAGATGGTCAAAGCTCTGGATTTGATCATCTAACCCTGCTTTAAACGTCTCTTAGACAACTGCGCACACAGGATTTTATATAGGGATGAGTAACAATGGGTGCCGCATTCTTTGGATTTTTACTTAAAACAATTTTCTTCTGCTTCATAATTATGTGCTTCATTGTGTTGGTCTCTCACCAAAAATATCAATAAAATACCTGGAAGTTTGCAGGTGTAGCAGGACAAATTGTAAAAAGGTGTACAATTGCCTTTTAAAGCCACTTTTAGATTTTATACCATAATAAGCAGAAATTATGCACTTCATATCTGGACATTTAACGTTCAGGTTTATTTTGGTAATGTAAAGCCATTTAAGTTCCTTAACTGAATACCCTATCATAAACGCAAGCTCAGTAGTGTTTTTTTTTTTCCCCACAAAGTACACATTCCTGCTCCACGTCGTTGTTTTTTCCTTCTCCGACCAACAAGTGTCTTTGAAGCAAAGTCCCATTGATCCTTTCTTCCAATTCTTGATGAATAAAATCTCTATACCCCTTAAATAACACGTTGTTTCAGCTAAAACACTGTTGCTGTATGTGTTTGTGTGGCGTGGGTGAGCATAAATGATTGTCACAGCATCGTTTCATAACATAATTACTTTGACAGGCCTAGATCTCCCCCCCTCCCCCATCCAAAGCTGTAATTGACAACATGATGGTGCATTAGCTAATGAGTTCAGGGTTTAACATACCTCCTGTCTACCATAGGCAAAGCCTTGCTGAGGCAAGGGTTAAACAGATACGCATCCATATATTTTATACTGCATTTTATCCCTAAATATAATGTGAAAATGGTCACATTTTATTATATTCTCGTCACGCTCCGTTTCCAAGGAGGTTGCAGCATGTCTGCACTGTGGGACAGGTGATGGCAGCCAAAAAACCTTTGAAAAGTGGATGATTATTCGATGGTATTCTGATTCTCACAGTGGTAAAATACCAACTATTACTCTACTGTAGTGCATGCTAACTTCAACTAGTCCTTAGTTTCAGAAACATGCGATGGCTTTACTCTTTATTTAATTGCATGGTTTAATTTCCAAAATTAAATGGCGCTTAACCTGCAACAGGAGCTCTTATCATGGACGCAGGTATTACCACAGCAGACTTACCTTGTGGGTGTTTTTTATGAGATGCTAATATATTGATCCTGAACCAGCTCAGCTCGTCTCCATCTATTTTCAACACATCATTTATACAGTGTGCTGGGAGAGGATTCACATTCTCAACCCTCTTTAACTTTGTTCATAGTTGAGTAGAAACACTTTGTGCTGTATGGCAGTATAATTGTACTGAAGTTTAGCATTCACCCAGATGGCGCACTAATATTTTAGGAGCCTTTTGGAGTAGTTTTAATATTGTTAAATTTCTGCCTGGTGCATGTGCTGTGCATTTGCACAATATGTTTACTTTCACATACAGATAGATGTGCAGCGTTTATATGCTGGTGCAGCTGCTTGGTTGCAAACATGCCAATGATTAACAGCGAGCTTTGTTTATGAAAGTCTCAGGTTCAGCACAATGAATTGAATATGATGGGATAAAACGGGAACTGTTTGAAATGGTCTTGTAAGCCCATGTTTTATTGCTTTCATATGGTCCAAGGATGGAGTTTGCATCAATATTTTAGGACCTACTGAAGGGACACTATCTGCAGCCATAAATGAGAATGTTTGACTAAAGCGTGCTCATTTTTAATCCTTTTATTCACTCTGCTCCTAATTCCTTTGTATCCAATTGGAGATTTGTGACTAGCTAGAGCACTTTTATTGTAGGAGTGTAAACCGAGAGTTATATTGTTGTGAATAACAAAATAAAAACCGTTTTACTCTTCCTGTTTTGTGGTTACTTCTTGTGGTAGCTCTTTATTTTTCCCACTGCATGATGCTGCCACCACCAATGTTCTAGTTTAGGAAATGGTGTGTTCATGGTCCTCTACACGTTTCACAGCACCATCTTCTACATGCTTGTTGCAGCCCCTACAGGGTTTGTGACAGATATATGGCTTCTTGCCACCATTTTCTAAAGGCCACATTTGAAGAACTAATGGTTATCCTATTGACAGATTCCCCTAGCTCAGCTCTGGATCTCTGCAGCTCCTCCAGTTACCATATGCCTCTCGGCCCAACAGATTTACCTTCACAAGTGGAGCATTATGACTGACGTTATAATGCTACGCTGGATATTTATAAAAGAAACTTTATTAGAAATTGCTTTGGGATTATTTCAGTTGTTATGGACATGGAGACAAAAATGAAAAGGAAAAAAATAAGAAGCAAAAAAGAGAATTTTAAATAAAGACTTCTAACTAGCCTTGGCAGTTTTGGTGGACGGCCATGACTAAGATTTTTAGCTGTTAAATACTCTGTTTGCATACAAAGTTTAAAGCTTGGGGTATTTTATTTCCAACCTAACCCTGCTTTAAACTCTACAACTAAGAAGCAAAATTGAATAAACACCATTTGTTTTTTTTATATTTTCTTGTAACATGTTTTGAAAACCATGTATCATTTTCCTTCCACTTCACTATTATACGTTACTTTTTGTTGGTCTGTCACATAAACTTTAATAAAAACTATTGAAGCATGTGGTTGCAATGAACATAAGTTTAAAGGGTATAAATACTTTTACAAGGCACTGTCGCTGTCTAGGGAGCCTTGATCAGTCTGTCCCTGCTAAAAGGTAAAAGCGACTGCCAAAATAATCAAGTATCAATTAAAACAGATAATGACCAGAATAAAATGCCTAATCAAATCAATAATCCCTCAACATTTTTTTCCTTCCACCCTGAAAGAAACATGCAAAGAAAACAAAAACAACATTTAAGCAGCTGTAAGATGACCAAGTTAGGAGACATTTTTAAATAACTGATACCTCAGAGCTAGAGGTAAAACAGTTTTTTGTTTTTTTTTAAAGCCAGCCTATGTTTATTAAAACTTTACAGAATATAGTTTCCATATGATACATGGTTGAATACTTGTTTTACAACTGTTACATAGTTTTTTGCAGCACATAACAAAAAAAAAAAAAAGTATTAAATTGATGTTTCTGTCATTAAGAGTTTACAGTTCAAGGGTTTAACAAATTTCCCCTTCTTGGACAAGTGACTGTCCAATGTAAGACCTTCCAACAATAAAACTCATGTAGTCCATGATGATGTAATCCGACTTCCACCTGAGCTGACAAAAGAAACGTAAAATGAAAGACAAGGGCCATACACTGCAGTGAATTAGCTGGATTTAATCCTTACTAGACTCTTAACTGTTCTTGTAGTCTTTTTCACTACGATAATATTTCTGGTATCTGTCATTAGCGTTGTGTTTTGGTAACAACCAGATGACCAGCATGCACTGAGTGCTGCAGCAGATGTCTTTGTGGTGATTGACAGACTGGCGCATCCTCTTTGGATCTGTGGATCCACTTCCACTGGAACCGAAATCCTTTGGATGTTTTACTACAGGGCTGGCTAGAAAACGTGTTTGTGATCCATCCAAAAAATAAACCAACACTACAAGTCTTCCAGTCTTCTGCCACCATTTATATTGATACAGTCCTTGCTTTACACCGTCCTCTTTGCTTATTCAGGCTTAGTTCCAGGAGGATCTTTTACCTTGGAAAAAAAAAAAAAAAACATGAAACAAACTGGAGGTGTAATTAAATGCAAGAGAACATGCTCGTGTGTCTATGGCAGCCACAAACCAGATACTATAAAGTGCCACGTTTTGTACTATAGCACACATAAAGACTGGTCTAAAGCAATTAATTTTACACAAAAGCCATACCTGGTTTGTGGCTGTCAGGAAGAGCTAAATAATTTCTTTAACTTGGAGAGGAAGCCCTCCTCTTTCAACTCTGCTTCCTTCTCGACATGCCTGCTTTTCCCTGCCTTAGACTGCCCACCACTGCTGCCCCCACCTGGACAGATATTAACACTACAACTAAGTACAACTTTCCTTTTTAACAGACCTGGGATATTTCTAAAAGAAAATGATTTTCAGTGGCTAAGGGAGGAAAAAAGAAGCAATATAGAATGAGATGGTCCTCATACCTGTGGTGGTGTTTGTGATTCCATTCACCGTCCCTTCTATCTCTGTCTCATCCTCAGCAAAGTTCATTAAAAGAGATTTCTGTCTATCTGTCAATGTCCTACAAAAGAAAACATTTAATTTGAAGTTGTATTTTGGGAACACCACAATTAGCCTGTGTACCTGAACTAGGTAGAAAAACACAGTCAGATGTGGAGTCTTACTTTGGTATTTTTACTTTGACATGGACATAGTGATCTCCAAAGCCATAGCCGCTGACGCGAGCAATTCCTTTTCCTGACAGACGGATCCTCTGGTCGGCCTGGACACCCGCGGGAATCTGAAGATGAAAAATTCAGACTTTTTTTGTTTTGTTTACCGTTAAAGACTGAATCCTTCCTCTTTAATCAGATTATGCCTTCACTTACTGACAAATTGAGTGTTTCATAAAGTCCTTGTGTCTTGGCTGTGCCTCCCAAAATGGCTTGTGCCACAGAGACGTAAAGATCTGAGTGAATGTCAGCACCTTCCCTCCTGAACACCGGGCTCTTTTGGACCTGGACAAAATAAAAATGATAGTCAAAATTTCACAATGCAACACCTTTTATACTGTTCTGTGTTAATGGAAATGTCAAACTTCAGTCCACAGAAGATCATTTCTATGCACGTTAGCTTTGCCCTCAGTTCTGCTGTAGATACCAACCCGAAATGTGATGAAGATTTCCTTCTTTCCGACTGGCATTCTGACTGTCTGACCATCCTCCACTCCTGACAAGCAGAAAAATGCAAACAATATTTTGAGTTTAAAAAGGCATAAAGTATGAATCTTTCTGGTGGAAATTTAGCAGTCTCTAAAATCTGGTTCCTTAGAGTTACAGTGCCGTGCAAGGGTGTTTGTACCTTTGCTTTTGTATTGTTTTATCTGGTAGACTAATAAAAAGTAGTGCATAACTGTGAAAGAAAATTTGCTAAATGTTGTGCGCAGCCGACACGTGGTGGTGGCGGCAGTATCTCGCTGTGGTATGACTGTGTGTTCCCTGTATGGACAGGGAAGCCGGTCAACATTAACGAAAAGATGGATAGGGCGACATACAGGGCAACCCTGGCGGAAAACCTGTTAGATACTGCGAAAGATCTGAGACTGGTGCAGAAGTTCACCTTTCAGCCTGAGAAACCTACAGCCAGAGGCATAGATTCATGTGTTGGACTGATCCAGACAAGGTCAAGACCTAAATCCAATTGAGAATCTGTGGCAAGATTTGAAAATTGCCGTTTACAGCAGGGCTGTACAATATCAGAAAATCTTGCGATGCCGTTATCAGTTGCGATATATGCCTATTATCTTCTTTCCTTCGTTTCTCATCTGTGATTCCTTCTGTGACCTTTAGCATTTGCAATTTGTGCCTGGTGTGAGCATCTGCTGCCGTGAGACTCTGTCCAACTGGCTGCATGTGACATTAGCATGAAAAATGCAAGTTCATAACACTTGGAATATATTAGCCAACAATTATCGCACTCCAAACAGTCCTATGCAAAATGAATATTGCACATACTGGCTGGGCTGGAGCCGTTTTCCAAGGAAGAATGGACAGGTATAACTGCAACGAAAGATGCTTCTACACAACACATTTTTTCTTTTCACTTCACAATTAAGCACTATTCTCTGGTGGTCCACCTAAAATCTAAAGGCTTGTGGTTGTAATGTCACAAAAAGCAGTTCATTTGTTTTGCTCAAACACAAAATCTATTTGCCAGATTTATAAATCATAGTAGGTTAGGCTGAAGTTATTTAAACCTACAGAAAAATCTATTCCTCTCGGATCTTCTGTGGTAAACTAGTTTCTGTAGTTGGACACCCTTTTAAAATGTTTCCAATCATATCAGGCACTAATATTCATAACTAAATCTGGCTCAAGGTAAATAGAACCTATAAGAGGCAAAGTGTTCAGTATTTGTTCCCAATGTCCCAATACTAAACTGGTGTGTAAATGCAGCTGCAGTGTTGTTATGCAGTGCACAACGTGCCCACCTACACTTCAGTGTTGTTACAGGTCAGATATTCTATTGTAAGGATTGTCACGCTCAACTATGACGAGAAAAAAGACATTTTTCAGGTAACGTTGACTTTGTAAAGAGTAGCGAGCTGAATCGATACACGAGTGTAACTGACCTGCAGGGACAGGAACGACCACAGACTTCCTCTGCTTGGTTTGTCCAGATCCACGGCAGGAGTTACAGGGGGTTGAAATAACTGTGCCTTTCCCCCCGCAGCGCCGGCATGTAGAGCGCATCACAAACGGGCCTGTGTTAATTGTTTCCTATCGGTAGGGGAACACGTATTTTTAGAAATCTAATCTAAAACTATGTAGAAAGTATAAACTATGTTGGAGTTCTTACCATGCCTGAGCCATTACAGTGGTGGCAGTGCTGAACTTTAGTCCCTGGCTCGTGGCCCTTACCATCACAGCGCTGGCAGGTTACTTCTATGTTAACAGACATCTCTTTATTCACTCCCTTTGCTGCCTGAGTGAACGTCAACTCCATGATGTACTACATGGGAAACGGAGGGAACGTCAGAAGAGGTGCTAGAACACAAACAGCTGGACACTTGAGCACGAGCAAAGTGTTGCTTGGCTTTCTGTACATCTCACCAACCTCTTGTGGCTGCTCAAATATGGCGTTGAAGTCTCCGAAGCCACGTCCTCCTGAGAATTCTCCAAAGATTTTGCGGAAAAGCTCCTCTGGGTCCACGTGGCTGGCCTGTCCACTCCAGTACTGCTGCCCTCCTCCAGCCTGACCCGCCTCAAAGCTTGCTGTACCGTATGTGTCGTACTGCTTCCTCTTCGCTTCATCGCTAAGGACCTGTGAAGACCGAAGAACAAGGTTTAAGTCGACAATTATTTACTCACATTAAAAGAAAAGAAAATTCAAAGGTGTGACTCCCCCTACCAAAACACAAGGAAAACTAATTTACAATGTATGTTCAGGGTTTATTGTAAAGACTGAAGCCAAACCTCATAAGCTTCAGCCAACTGTGCAAATTTTTCTTTTGCCTGCGGGTCATCTTTGTTTGTGTCTGGGTGGTACTTTTTGGCCATCTGTGAAAGAAACAAGACAAAAACATTTTCATCCAATGTGAATCTAGCTTAGGTTACCATTGCAGATGTCCTGATCAGGACTTTTTGTCCCTGCTACCAATCAGATTAATATGAGAACATACATTTACAGATATAGAGTCTCAGTCCAATACTTCCATAAACCAATCCTATGTCTACTATGTATACTGTGATTGTGTGTCACTTAAATAACACATCAATAATGTTCTGGATGCTGCAGTATCCATTTTTTTTATGACAACAGAAATTTTGTCCCAACAGGAATTTTCACATGATAGCCTTGTGATTTTTAAGATACATCTTATTTGACACACACACAGCTACGGCCTTCGCTAAACTCATGCCATCCCCCTGCTAATGTTTCAATGCTGCCTTGCTTTGCTAAAATGCTATGCTACTAAAAGTACATCATCTCTCTCTTTTCAGTGACTCTGTCATAATTCCTCTCAAAATATATTTTGATGTGGTTGCGGTTTTCCAGTTCCAAATTTATTTATATAGCACATTTAAGAACAACTGCTGTTGGCTAAACTGCTGCACACAAAAAACAATAATTCAATAAAAAGGCCAGATCACCTCTGTGGACCAGCCTGCACCTTAGGACAACTAAACACAAATGGACATTAGATCTAAGGGATCTAGAGGGCACATAACGCTGCAGGAGATCAGACAAATATGCAGGTGTTTGCCCATTTAGGGCCTTATAGGTCAACAATATCACTTTAAAATCAATTCTAAAACGAACGGGCAGCCAGTGAAGGGAAGCAAGCACTAGAGAGATATGTTCACGCTTTTTTGTTTGTGTTAAGAGACGAGCTGCTGCGTTCTGAACCAGCTGCAGTCGTGAGAGGCTGGCCTGGCTTACACCAACATACAGAGAATTACAGTAATCAAGTTGGGAGCTGATGAAAGCATGAATAACCCTTTAAAAATCATTAGAAGATAAAAATGGTTTTACTTTGGATAAAAGTTTCAATTTAAAAAAAAGGATCTTTTTACAACGGAACTAATCTGTTTCTCAAAATTAAGACTGGAATCAAAAATTACTCCAAGATTTTTCACATGAGATTCAATGAATCGCTCGAGGCTACCGGGATCCGAAGGTGACGCGCTACGATTTCCACTGGGACCGAAAATCGTAGAATCAGAATCAGCTTTATTGCCGAGTTTGTACATTACAAACAAAGAATTTGACTCAGGTACACTTTGCTCTCTGGTTTTTGTTTTTGCATTACAGAGTATACATATATACAATATTCACATATATAAATAAAAAGGTGCATTTGCAACATCTGTATGCTGTTGTTCTGTACTCTATTGAATGTTCAACAGAGAAACAGCCTGGGGGAGGAAACTGTCTCTGTGGCGGCTGGTTTTAGTGAACAGTGCTCTGTAGCGACGGCCTGAAGGTAAAACTCTAAACAGTTTATGTGCAGGGTGTGTGGGGTCTGCAGAGATTTTGGCAGCTCTTTTCCTGACCCTAGACCTGTATAAGTCCTGGATGGAGGGAAGGTCAGCTCTGATTATTCATTGCAGTCTGGACCTGTCCTGTTTTGTGGATGAGCCAAACCACACTGAGATGGATGAAGACAGGACAGACTGAATGATGGCAGTGTAGAAGATGACCAGTTTCAGTTTTATTTTCATTGAAGTTTAGAAAATTTGAAGCCATCCAAGCTTTTACTTCAGTAAGGCTGTCAAACAGTGGTCGAAGTGAGAAAGGATGATTGTGCTTCAACTGGAAATAAATCTGAGTATGAATGAAATGAAATATAAAATTTTCTAAAAATGGAACCTAAAGGGAGCATATAGATGGACAATAAAATAATTCAAAGAATGGATCCTTGAGGGAGCTGATGGAGAAGCAGATTCTCCAATACTTACAGAGAAACTCCTATCTGACAAATAAGACTTGAACCGGTCAAGTGCAGAGCCTTTAATGTCACATAGATCAAGTCTGGAGAGCAAAATACTGTGGTCAAAGGCAGCTGTCAGGTCTAAAAGGAGGAGAATAACTGAGTCTCTTACATCTGTAGCTAATAAATGTATTGACTAATGATTCAAAGCTGTCTGAGCTCAGCCTTACAGAACACATCGGTAGAGAGACAGGAGGAAGCGGCAGCCAATAAATTCTTACAATAACTACAAATATCGTTGTAAGAGTAAAAAAAAAAATGGTTCAATTGTTTAAAAAGAAATAAAACCTGATTTGAATGTGAATGAAATGGGGCCCATAATATAGCTGTGAATATGAAAATAGGCAGTCATTTTTTTTTTATATATAAGGCCGCACAAATTGCAGCTCCATATTTCTTTGGGGGTTGGACAGAGACAAAAATCCCAGAAGTTAGACCAACAACAGGGATCAAGAATAGAGCTGCACAATGTATACAACCACAATCATCATTGCAATATTTGTATGTGCAATTTCACAATTTAGGTTTGCTTGGATGGACAATTTGATAGGCTAATTTTTTTCAAGCGCTAAACATTCACGCTCCGCAGGTCAGTAATAAATGTGGGCATTTTGATGCCGACACCTTACATTTATATTTTAGTAGCCGAGAAGCTAAAGGCTACAGATAGTGGTGAGGACATTGTAAAAAAAATTAAAAAAGAGTCACGAAAATGTAAGTTAATCACTTTATTCAGCAATAATATAATATTACACTTTCATGTTTACTGATATTATACTGCCATACTTAAGAGTTTAGTTAGGGACTCCCATACAGATTCTTTTTAAATTTCCTAGATCCGGACTGCAATTCAATAGCTGGGATCAAATCAGGACATCGGTAGTCACAACTAAGACAAGCTGTGGATCAGGCAGAAACAAACCTGGTAGTAGGCTTTCTTGATCTCTTTTTGGGATGCAGTGCGAGGGACTCCAAGAATCTGATAGAAATCCTGCTTGCTGCTGGAAGAGGTGCTTGTGTGGAAGGATGCTGTGTAGAGAGGATGGGGCAACTTCAGACCTGAAAGATGTCCAGAAAGGCCAGAGGGTAAGTAAATGATATCTAGAAGTGTTACAAAGTTTCACTGTAGTTTATTTCCCCTTGTTCTGAGTAAGTGTTACGTTAAAGTAAGATGAAAATGCCAGGGTTCAAGGTCTGTTTGGGTCTGGGACCCAAATCCCACAGAAGTTCCCATGAATTTATATTGCAGAAATGTTTTGATCTGCTTTGTCTTTTTATAATAAATATGTGCAACCAATAACCATGGTATAAAGAACTTTAAAGCACTAAACTTCATTGGTTTGTATACAAAAATAGGGTTGATAACTGAAACAGCAGCAACTACACACTGGTCAAACAGCCCTCCATAATCAGATGATCTTTTATTTGTCAAAATCAAACCCGTTTTATATTACCTTGTTACAGGATCTCACTAAACTATACAGAAATGATACGGCATTGCTTTTTTTGCCATATCATATTTTGACAGCAATCAAAATAAAAGCAATGCAATGACTTGCAATAGCTAACAAAGTACAAACAAAGTAGTGTACGTCTGTACTAACATTACTTAGTGCCTGCAAAGTTAGCAAGACTGATTACATCACAGTAGATCAACTACATGTTAGATGTCAAAACCTTAAATCCATCGTTATCGTTGCCATTGTTAGATATTAGTTGACAGTTATTCAACTTCTTTACACCGTGTCACTTGAGTAAAATAGTAGTATTTTGGTTGATGTAGCTTAGCCTAGCTTAGCCGATGTAGTTCTCACCTGACAGCCTTCTCAATGTCAACGCTTTTTCTGCTCCACCGCACCACAAGCTGCCCCCAAGCCACAGCTTTTCAGCTCCCAGGGTAGAAAAACGCCGTACGCCACCATGGTCAGAGGAGAGAAGGAGACCGACAGCCCTTCGAGGTCCAGAGGACACGACGACTGTAAACCAGCGTGAGGAGCAGCGAGCAGCTGAGGACGCCATCATGCCGAAAAGTCACCACCGCTGGTGACACTGCGCATGCCTGGGAGAAACGGTGTGGGTGTAAATGAGAATTTAAAAATATAAATAAAAAAGTAACAAAAACATTTCTTTTTAGTTTTTTTATTTAAATAAATTGTACATTAATAAACACAACTGTTCAAACTTTAAACAGAAAAAAAACATTTTTGTAAAAACAAATGTTAAGTCAGAATTGATGCAAACGTTTTATTCCTCGGGGTCGCACGTTACGGAGCACAGTGTAGTCCAACTACCGGCTCGTACGTCAATTTCGCCGCCATTTTGTGAGTGGCATTTTTGTTGGGCGAGGCAAAAAAGCTGTAAAACCTTGGTTTATTCCACAGGTTTTAGATCAAGTTATAATATTGTATGTGGTCTGTTGTTATCAAAGGTGGGTAGTGACTCGTTACTTGTACTCAGTTACATTTACTTAACTTTTTTAAAATAAAAACAAATACTTGTAGGAGTAGTTTTACTGCACAATGTGTTCTTACTTCTCTTGGTAGTACTATTATTTGAGTAAATGTTTTGGCTACCCTATTCTCTGCTCATTACACAGGCAGTAGCTGCTAGCCGCACACGCCTGTTCTGTTTCACATTAGATAAAAACAAACATTTTTCTTTAACAGTGTTCAGGTACAATGTCCTACCAAAACATATGAACACACAGTAACCCCTGATATAATTATTATACACTTTTATCAAATCAGACTGAATGGCTTCACGGATACATCTCTTAAATTGTATTTTAAGCTGAAGAAAATGATAAAATGAATTTTTTTAGTTTTTATAACAAAAATGTATTTACTTTGTGATTTCATAAAATTTCAGAGGTAATTTGAGGTACGTTTAAGTTCATTTTAAGTACATTGCGTTTTATATTGGTTGCTCTATCCTATTTGCATTTGGAAATATCGTTCATGCTGGCCTATTGATCTTTAAGTACCACAATGAACAACAATACAACATTACATACAAAAAACGACTCATCAAAATAGGTGAATGTAAGCTTTGGTGTTTCTGTTTTTTTGGACACTCAAGTAAGAGGAACTTGCCACAAAAAAAAAAAAAAAAAAAAAAAATAGCGGACGCGACGACATCTCATTTCTACTTATATTATTTTACATTTCTACACTCCTATAATGGTTTGAGCGGAAAAATGAAGACACCGCCCAGTCGATCGGCTCGGTCGGTAGAGCAAACCGAGCGTACACCGCGCGGCGAGCCTAACTCCTGAGCTGTCAGCTGCAGCAGCAGCACTCTCAGTAGTACCAACCAGCTCGACAGATACACCCGGAAGATACGAAAGTCAATTTGGGAGAGCAGCATGAATCGTTTTAAGACCTCCAAATTCAAAAACACCACTCCGAAGGTTGCCAAGAAAGAAGTGAGTAGTGAACCAGCTTCTGGTTGGAAACACCTCTACTGGCTAACACTAAATAGCTGAGCTACGTTTGGGGAGGAACGCCTGCAAGGGATGTTGAACTTCCTGCATCTGAGAGCCTATGCTAGAGAGACAAAATATGAATGCACTTGCTACTCGTGCATATATTTATGTATTTGTCAGCCATGTGGTTGCATTTCAACCGCGAGCCTTTGTCAGACGTTGCACTGAAATCCATTGTCATGTTTTTTTGTTCTTGTTTTATAGTTTTCTCGTTGCATTTATTGCTCACTTTGAGATTTGTTAGGATGTGCTGAGATTCTTTCACCATCATCCACAGGGAAAGAATACTTAAAGATTTCAGGAGTCGACATGTCTGGACCAGAATTCATGTGTCTTACATACAAAATATGCCTTTGAACCCATTAGTTCCAGGTTACAGCGTTGTGTGCAATCTCCTTTCACACAAGCAAATAAAAGCCTGGCATGCACACAGCCACACTCAGTGGGTGCTCCCCAATCTCTGCACAGGCAGCAGGTGGTGCCTTGCTCCCGTGAATGTTGAAGCAGCATTTCGTGTAGGCGTGTGGTTCCAACGCTGTGTTATCATTTCAAACACTGTGCAGGAACAAAAGTAGGACGGGAGGGGTAGAGGGTATAGCGAGGCAGGCATGGGAGGGGGGGAGATTGGAGAGGCATGACAGGAAAATAAAAGGGAGTGGGTGTTGCTTGATTGAATATTCATAGATTAATTTAGCCAGCTTTCCTCTAACGGAAAGAGGACCTCTCTGCAACAGCTCTTCACAGTCAGGCCAGTTTCTTATCATGAAACTGTTTTCATGATTAGAAACTGTTTACATTGTTAAAATGCATTTGCAGTTTTGGCGAAGACAAAGTGTGCTAGGCTCGGATAACAATACATGTTCCCTGATCACAAATGTTAAATGCCATCTGCATGCATACTACTGCTACTGTTGCTTTTTTGTGGAGCAGCTCAGCAGTAGTTGTCGGAGCATGCTGCTCTTGCCATGTTAATGTTATGCAAGACCTTTTTCTGCTGTGCAGTGAAAGGAGCCCTTCCATTTCCTCAGCTCTTTGCTCATTCTTAAACTCTAAAGTGTGTGCACACTCAGCTAGATCCTTCCTGTTTATTGCTGGGTTCTTTTCTTTTTCTTTCTCTAATGGTTGTTGCACCAACTTGGTCACATGTTCTCCCTCCTATCGTAAAACTCAAACTTTTCTCTATGTGTTTCTCTTTTTCATGAATGCACTGTGTTTCTTTGTTTTTGCCTCTTTGTCTTTAACTGTAGGGATGGATCAACAATGTCCACGCTGGCTCCTTCTCCTGCCAGGGGAACCACATCAAAGCAAGCTCAAGGCTGGTGGCTTTCAACACTGGTCAGGCTGGTAGGGCTAAAAATGTGTGCCTAAATAGAAAAACAGTTCTTAGATGATACATCTAACACTGTTACAATTGAAAGAGGCATTTTGCCCAATCTCCTTCCAAATATTGTTGATTTCTGCTAAACGTCCTTAAAAGTATTATAACTCTGCTTATATATGCAAAAAGAAACAACATATTGCCAAAATATTTTATATTGCATTGTAAAATACAAGGAATCAGCAATTGTTGAAGTGTTTTACAAGGATAGTAAGAACAAAAATAAGTCTAAATTCCTATGAAAAAAAACATTTACCATTATATTTTTCCATGTATTTGTAAAATAATAAAAATAGTTGCTAACTTTGAAACTTTCAGTTTTTTGGTTATTTAGTTGTGACTTATGGTGCCTTGCAAAAATTTTCACATCCCTTGAAGTTCTTCACATATTATCACATTAGATGCATTAAACTTCTTAATAATTTTCAGATAGACCGATACCAAGCAGTTCCGCACAGGGAAATGGAGGCAAATGGACACCTTGTGTGATTTTGTAAAATCGATATAAATGCAGCTGCTCTGTGAAGACCTCAGAGGTTTTTTAGAGAACAAACGGCATAGTAGAAGAACAAGGAACACAGCCAGCAGGCCAGGAGCAAGCCTGTGAACAAAATTTATACAGGGTTGGATTATAACACGATATCCCAAACTTTTAATCCTCTCACAGAGAACTGTTCAACCCATCATCTGAAAAAGATGGCATGGGGAGAATATGGCACGGCATGGCCGTCCACCTAAACTTTCAGGCTGGGCAAAGAGAGCATTAGTTAGGGAAACAGTCAAGAGGGCCATGGTGACTCTGGGCAAGATCCACAGCTCAGGTGGGTGAATCTGTTGTGAAGAAATGAAGCATGAATAAAGCCATGGTTTAAAAAAAAGCCTTAAGAAGTATTTTTCCACTTTACACCAATCTATGTAGGGGACACAGCAAACATGTGGGAAAGGAACGGGGCTGATTAGAGGAGATCCAAAATGCAACTTTTTAGCCTATATGTAAAATGCTTTGTGTGGGGGAAAAATAACTGCAAATCACCTAGAACACAGCATCACCATGGTGACCCATGATGGTGGCAGCGTCATGCTATGGGGATGGTTTTCTTCAGCAGGCAGAGAGAAGCCAGTCAGAGTTGAGGGGAAGGTAGATGGAGTTAAATACATGGACTTACATGGAAGAAAATCTGCAAAACATTTGAGACTGGGGAGGAAATAAAGGTTTTAGATTAGAACTGCACAATATATCAATCAACATCAACGCAATATCAATTCTTAGCAGTAACACAATCGCGTAGGACTGTATGGATGCAATACCTGGTAGCTTAATATATTTCAAGTGCCATGCATGCAAATATATCTGTTGGAATGGGCTTTCACTGGCCTTGATGCCCAAACTACATTATTTTACATTTAATGGCTGTGATGGCAAAGCTCAGAAAGAATTAATTGTAATTGATATCTTCACTGCAATATTCAACAGTGCAGGCACATGTTTTCCAGATATTGTGCAGCCATATGATGGATTAAAGTGGGTTCTTTTGGTTAGAATGGCCCAATCAAAGTCCAGAGCTAAATCTATTTTAGAATCTCTGCCAAGACTTGAAAATTGATACATGCTCTCTTTCCGCTCCAGTTTTAGCCTCCAGATGTGTGAAACTGGTAAAAAAAGAAAACTCTATCCCTTTCTTTTCAGTAAATAATTATATTGCTATTTTGTGTTGGTCTATCATATAAAATAGTTCTAATAAATACATTACAGTTTATGGAGTTTACGTGACAAAATTTGAAAAGTTAAAGGGATATGTATTATGTTGCCAGGCACTGTATAGTAGTTCCTCATTTACTCCAGTGCTTAGGATACCAAACTTTAGTTCTAATCCTCTACTTGTTTTCAGAATGATTTGATATATATTTTTTGCAAACCTGTGTTTGAGTTTATGCCATTAAAGATTTGAAATCCTGTGTAAGTTTATCACTAGTTTCAAAAACGAGTGCAATGATATCTTAAAGGCCATGTTTGCCAGTAACAGGAAGCTATGCAAACAATGCAGTTAATAAACAAAGGCCAATCAGTTGTTTGTCGTTTTCCATTGTACTGCAGAAATTTCTTGAATGTATCGTATAAAACAACTTTAAAACTACCCTCTCAGGTTGCTGTTATACAGGTCCTTCTCAAAATATTAGCATATTGTGATAAAGTTAATTATTTTCCATAATGTAATGATGAAAATTTAACATTCATATATTTTAGATTCATTGCACACTAAATGAAATATTTCAGGTCTTTTATTGTCTTAATACGGATGATTTTGGCATACAGCTCATGAAAACCCAAAATTCCTATCTCACAAAATTAGCATATCATTAAAAGGGTCTCTAAACGAGCTATGAACCTAATCATCTGAATCAACAAGTTAACTCTAAACACCTGCAAAAGATTCCTGAGGTCTTTAAAACTCCCAGCCTGGTTCATCACTCAAAACCCCAATCATGGGTAAGTCTGCCGACCTGACTGCTGTCCAGAAGGCCACTATTGACACCCTCAAGCAAGAGGGTAAGACACAGAAAGACATTTCTGAACGAATAGGCTGTTCCCAGAGTGCTGTATCAAGGCACCTCAGTGGGAAGTCTGTGGGAAGGAAAAAATGTGGCAGAAAACGCTGCACAACGAGAAGAGGTGACCGGACACTGAGGAAGATTGTGGAGAAGGGCCGATTCCAGACCTTGGGGGACCTGCAGAAGCAGTGGACTGAGTCTGGAGTAGAAACATCCAGAGCCACCGTGCACAGGCGTGTGCAGGAAATGGGCTACAGGTGCCGCATTCCCCAGGTCAAGCCACTTTTGAACCAGAAACAGCAGCAGAAGCGCCTGACCCGGGCTACAGAGAAGCAGCACTGGACTGTTGCTCAGTGGTCCAAAGTACTTTTTTCGGATGAAAGCAAATTCTGCATGTCATTCGGAAATCAAGGTGCCAGAGTCTGGAGGAAGACTGGGGAGAAGGAAATGCCAAAATGCCAGAAGTCCAGTGTCAAGTACCCACAGTCAGTGATGGTCTGGGGTGCCGTGTCAGCTGCTGGTGTTGGTCCACTGTCTTTTATCAAGGGCAGGGTCAATGCAGCTAGCTATCAGGAGATTTTGGAGCATTTCATGCTTCCATCTGCTGAAAAGCTTATGGAGATGAAGATTTCATTTTTCAGCACGACCTGGCACCTGCTCACAGTGCCAAAACCACTGGTAAATGGTTTACTGACCATGGTATCACTGTGCTCAATTGGCCTGCCAACTCTCCTGACCTGAACCCCATAGAGAATCTGTGGGATATTGTGAAGAGAACGTTGAGAGACTCAAGACCCAACACTCTGGATGAGCTAAAGGCCGCTATCGAAGCATCCTGGGCCTCCATAAGACCTCAGCAGTGCCACAGGCTGATTGCCTCCATGCCACGCCGCATTGAAGCAGTCATTTCTGCCAAAGGATTCCCGACCAAGTATTGAGTGCATAACTGTACATGATTATTTGAAGGTTGACGTTTTTTGTTTTAAAAACACTTTTCTTTTATTGGTCGGATGAAATATGCTAATTTTGTGAGATAGGAATTTTGGGTTTTCATGAGCTGTATGCCACAATCATCTGTACTAAGACAATAAAAGACCTGAAATATTTCAGTTAGTGTGCAATGAATCTAAAATATATGAATGTTAAATTTTCATCATGACATTATGGAAAATAATGAACTTTATCACAATATGCTAATATTTTGAGAAGGACCTGTAAATATTTAGTTAAAGATACATGAAGATAGGCTGCAGAGTCACATGAAGCTCCATAGCACTGCCTAAGACATTGTATTTACTCTTACCATGTTATAAAATATGTGCTGTGCTTGTGTAGATAGTTTGGCTCATTACCTTTCTTTAGTATTAATTAGTAGGTTTGGAAAGTGTAGTTTGTGCCAGGTTTTATGTGTTGCATGTCTGACTAGGTGGTGGGATGGTGGGCCTGACCTCAGTCAACCCTTCAGATAGCCAGTGGACTGTCACCCAGATCTCCTGCCATTCTGGTACTGTCTTCTTTATCTTTTCTGTTTAACTAAATGTGATGCAAAGACGTTCATGTGTCATTACTATTCAGATTTTGAAAGTGAAAATAAAGAATTTGCCTTTGAGGAATGCAGTCATTTCTGCTGAGTTATTTAGCACATGAACATATTTTTTGTTAAGAGATTAAAGGTTCAATATATCTGATGTCTTGTGCAGCTTATGTTCAATGAGTGAAGAACATGTTGCTTTTTTTTTCTAAAATACAAAACTAAAAGAGAAATGCAGATAGTCTAAAAATTAAAGCTTGACAGTTATGTTCCATATCTGCTTTTAAACTTTAGTTTTCCTTCCTCCATCAGATCTGGTGACTGATATGGACTTTTCTCCTTTTGATGAAAGTCTCCTTGCAACCTGCTCTTGGGATGAAACGGTAAACTCAACTTTGTCATTATTTTATCGCCTTTATATTTCTTTCCTGTCCTTTAGCATTCTGAAGAATATTTATTTAAATTCCCTTTCTTCCGAACTTTTTTTTCCTGGCAGAGTTTCGTTTGCAACATTAAACCTTTTATTGTTTGTTGTTGATTAAAACCTGAAGAAAAATCCCTCCGGTTACACTGTCCTGAGCTACAGATGTCCTAGCTCATAGAAAGTGCTGATTTTGGATCTGGCTCTTCAAACTCAGCAACTCAGGTTACCTTCCTGACCAGTGAACATCCAGCTTTCGCCACACTCAGAACTACACAAACACACTAAAATGAAATGCGGTAGCTGGAATCCACTCAATACTTTTTTTTATTTTATGCTAGCAAATTTTACCCCAATCTGGTCCTGCAGAGCCAGGTAAATGACAATCCAGGTATTCTTTAAACCGAATTAAGGCCATAATCTTGAAAACCACTCAAACCCCAGTGTATCGTGGCAAATTTAGAAAACCTAGTTTGAAACATGACCCTACTTCACTCTTAGGTTTTTCCTTGCAGATTTACAGGGGTTAGACAATGAAACTGAAACACCTGTCATTTTAGTGTGGGAGGTTTCATGGCTAAATTGGACCAGCCTGGTAGCCAGTCTTCATTGATTGCACATTGCACCAGTAAGAGCAGAGTGTGAAGGTTCAATTAGCAGGGTAAGAGCACAATTTTGCTCAAAATATTGAAATGCACACAACATTATGGATGACATACCAGAGTTCAAAAGAGGACAAATTGTTGGTGCATGTCTTGCTGGCGCATCTGTGACCAAGACAGCAAGTCTTTGTGATGTATCAAGAGCCACGGTATCCAGGGTAATGTCAGCATACCACCAAGAAGGACGAACCACATCCAACAGGATTAACTGTGGACGCAAGAGGAAGCTGTCTGAAAGGGATGTTCGGGTTCTAACCCGGATTGTATCCAAAAAACATAAAACCACGGCTGCCCAAATCACAGCAGAATTAAATGTGCACCTCAACTCTCCTGTTTCCACCAGAACTGTCCGTCGGGAGCTCCACAGGGTCAATATACACGGCCGGGCTACTATAGCCAAACCTTTGGTCACTCATGCCAATGCCAAACGTCGGTTTCAATGGTGCAAGGAGCGCAAATCTTGGGCTGTGGACAATGTGAAACATGTATTGTTCTCTGATGAGTCCACCTTTACTGTTTTCCCCACATCCGGGAGAGTTATGGTGTGGAGAAGCCCCAAAGAAGCGTACCACCCAGACTGTTGCATGCCCAGAGTGAAGCATGGGGGTGGATCAGTGATGGTTTGGGCTGCCATATCATGGCATTCCCTTGGCCCAATACTTGTTCTAGATGGGCGCGTCACTGCCAAGGACTACCAAACCATTCTTGAGGACCATGTGCATCCAATGGTTCAAACATTGTATCCTGAAGGCGGTGCCGTGTATCAGGATGACAATGCACCAATACACACAGCAAGACTGGTGAAAGATTGGTTTGATGAACATGAAAGTGAAGTTGAACATCTCCCATGGCCTGCACAGTCACCAAATCTAAATATTATTGAGCCACTTTGGGGTGTTTTGGAGGAGCGAGTCAGGAAATGTTTTCCTCCACCAGTATCACGTAGTGACCTGGCCACTATCCTGCAAGAAGAATGGCTTAAAATCCCTCTGACCACTGTGCAGGACTTGTACAGGTCCTTCTCAAAAAATTAGCATATTGTGATAAAGTTCATTATTTTCCATAATGTCATGATGAAAATTTAACATTCATATATTTTAGATTCATTGCACACTAAATGAAATATTTCAGGTCTTTTATTGTCTTAATACGGATGATTTTGGCATACAGCTCATGAAAACCCAAAAATCCTATCTCACAAAATCAGCATATCATTAAAAGGGTCTCTAAACGAGCTATGAACCTAATCATCTGAATCAACGAGTTAACTCTAAACACCTGCAAAAGATTCCTGAGGCCTTTAAAACTCCCAGCCTGGTTCATCACTCAAAACCCCAATCATGGGTAAGACTGCCGACCTGACTGCTGTCCAGAAGGCCACTATTGACACCCTCAAGCAAGAGGGTAAGACACAGAAAGAAATTTCTGAACGAATAGGCTGCTCCCAGAATGCTGTATCAAGGCACCTCAGTGGGAAGGAAAAAGTGTGGCAGAAAACGCTGCACAACGAGAAGAGGTGACTGGACCCTGAGGAAGATTGTGGAGAAGGGCCGATTCCAGACCTTGGGGGACCTGCGGAAGCAGTGGACTGAGTCTGGAGTAGAAACATCCAGAGCCACCGTGCACAGGCGTGTGCAGGAAATGGGCTACAGGAGCCGCATCCCCCAGGTCAAGCCACTTTTGAACCAGAAACAGCAGCAGAAGCGCCTGACCTGGGCTACAGAGAAGCAGCACTGGACTGTTGCTCAGTGGTCCAAAGTACTTTTTTCGGATGAAAGCAAATTCTGCATGTCATTCGGAAATCAAGGTGCCAGAGTCTGGAGGAAGACTGGGGAGAAGGAAATGCCAAAATGCCAGAAGTCCAGTGTCAAGTACCCACAGTCAGTGATGGTCTGGGGTGCCGTGTCAGCTGCTGGTGTTGGTCCACTGTGTTTTATCAAGGGCAGGGTCAATGCAGCTAGCTATCAGGAGATTTTGGAGCACTTCATGCTTCCATCTGCTGAAAAGCTTTATGGAGATGAAGATTTCATTTTTCAGCACGACCTGGCACCTGCTCACAGTGCCAAAACCACTGGTAAATGGTTTACTGACCATGGTATCACTGTGCTCAATTGGCCAGCCAACTCTCCTGACCTGAACCCCATAGAGAATCTGTGGGATATTGTGAAGAGAACATTGAGAGACTCAAGACCCAACACTCTGGATGAGCTAAAGGCCGCTATCGAAGCATCCTGGGCCTCCATAAGACCTCAGCAGTGCCACAGGCTGATTGCCTCCATGCCACGCCGCATTGAAGCAGTCATTTCTGCCAAAGGATTCCCGACCAAGTATTGAGTGCATAACTGTACATGATTATTTGAAGGTTGATGTTTTTTGTATTAAAAACACTTTTCTTTTATTGGTCGGATGAAATATGCTAATTTTGTGAGATAGGAATTTTGGGTTTTCATGAGCTGTATGCCAAAATCATCTGTATTAAGACAATAAAAGACCTGAAATATTTCAGTTAATGTGCAATGAATCTAAAATATATGAATATTAAATTTTCATCATTACATTATAGAAAATAATGAACTTTATCACAATATGCTAATTTTTTGAGAAGGACCTGTATATGTCATTCCCAAGACGAATTGACGCTGTATTGGCCGCAAAAGGAGGCCCTACACCATACTAATAAATTATTGTGGTCTAAAACCAGGTGTTTCAGTTTCATTGTCCAACCCCTGTATATGTGTATGCTACAGTTTGCAAACACTTAGGCCCAGCTCCACCTTGTCATCATATCACAATGTTACTGCCACAGGTATCACATCTGCACAACGATGTTTCCTCAAAGTCTTTAGAATTTCCCTATAAATCGGGAATGTTTCTGTACCTCCACCAGAAGTTTTAGGCTTACTTTGGAGGGGGAAACGGCTTCAGTATTTTTATAAACTTGCGCAAATTTTGACAGGAGCAGGCAGAAAGAATCAAGAGGACAAAAAGAAAAAATAGTTTTTTATAGATCACTATAAAATGATTATTACAAAGGTCTGAATCCTGAGGTTTTTTTATGAGTCGTGCTGCGACAATTGTAAAATTATAACATTAACCTTATGAGTCCGTGTTGAATTTTTTTTTTCCCTCCTTCTCCTAACTTCCCATTGCTAAATACAAATAATTCAAATGTATTCTTTTTGACCTCCTGGCAATTACATCTTTGATGTGAACTCTAGCCTGGAGAATTAACAACTTTGTTTACTCTTTAAGCAACTATATGCACAATTTAGGCATGTCTGCCTCCACCCAACTGGGAACCTCATTGATGGCAAGCCCAGCACGTACTGATCTCTGTGTGCATGGGACCTGACCTGATTATTACAATATTTATGGTAGTTAGAGCACATGTCCTAGATAAGCTACCTCTGGTGCTACCAGGATCCTCCACACTACACCTAGGACTCAGATTTGCTGCCACGTTCTCACTAGCACAGTTTTGTGCATGTTCAGAAAGACAATCAGGAACAGGGAGCTCATTGTGTTTTAATGCACCCTGGAAAACCTTGCTGAGACCATCCATCTTCTGACAGATGTTATGGTACAGCCTTAGTCTGGACTGAAAAGGGACCTAGGTTTGTTTCAGTAGCGTAACTGTAAACCTAAAGTCCATCAATTAACCTTTTAGTGTCACCTGTGTATCTAAACCTCACATTTACCTGTGTTGTATCAATATCCATCTCCTATGCCTGCTTTCTGTACACTGGGTAGCAGATGAATTAGCACTAAGACCTTGACAAGATGATCTGTTCAGATGAATTATTTTCCATTCCAGATGGAGCAGAATTTCAAACATGTGTTCAGACTGTTGCCAATAAAACAAATAGCAGACATTATCTTCAGATCTAACACTCCTGTGTGTGTGCAGGTAAAGCTGTGGCGTTTGTGTGATCCAGAGCAGGACCAGCCCAGCAGTCCAGAACTCACCCTGCAGCCAGGCCAGGGCAGGCTCGAGCTCGTGCACTTCCATCCCACCTCCTCGGGCCTGCTGGTTGTTGCAACTGCTAAGTCTCCTCTGATTTGGGACACCAGCAGGCAAGAGGCGCCCCTTGCAGGTAACTACATCCAGAAAGCATGAGCAGAATTTATATTTGTGAAATTAGATCACACGTCACAGAAAGTTTGTCTTGTTGTACATTATGTACCATGTCTTCAGTCTTGTCAGTTACAGCTTACGTTGTGCCATGTTCATGTTGTCTCTACGTGTAGCATAAATATGTGTTTGGACTGGAGTGAAGCAATGGGTTGGCTTTTCTTTTGTTGGAGAATGTGTGACTGACACTGCCTACGTTTTACAGCCCTGTGGCTCTTAAGTGCCGGAACAGCAGAGGTAAAGTTTTATTTTGGAGTCCTGAGGTCAGTCTCCTCCGACTGGTTTCCGGATGCACTTACTGTACCACCCCCCCAAACATTGCACACCTTTCTCACCTCCTCATGACAGCTGACCTGGCTGCTGCTGCTGCTCACTGCTGATCCAGCATCTCATGAGCTGCACCCCACAGAATCTTCCATTTCCTTCATTCGTTGTTGTTGTTGGTGTTTTGTGGTCAAGGGGCAAGAAAAATGTGCTACAATTTATTATGAAAGTGTATCTTAATAGGAGCACGCTTTATGCTTTATTTTATCTTTTGTCTCTCGGGGTTACAAATGAACTTCCCACAAAATGTACAGTGCTGTCTTCTGACACAGCAGTGTTCAGTATATCAAGCTTATACAGGTCCTTCTCAAAATATTAGCATATTGTGATAAAGTTCATTATTTTCCATAATGTAATGATGAAAATTTAACATTCATATATTTTAGATTCATTGCACACTAACTGAAATATTTCAGGTCTTTTATTGTCTTAATACGGATGATTTTGGCATACAGCTCATGAAAACCCAAAATTCCTATCTCACAAAATTAGCATATCATTAAAAGGGTCTCTAAACGAGCTATGAACCTAATCATCTGAATCAACGAGTTAACTCTAAACACCTGCAAAAGATTCCTGAGGCCTTTAAAACTCCCAGCCTGGTTCATCACTCAAAACCCCAATCATGGGTAAGACTGCCGACCTGACTGTTGTCCAGAAGGCCACTATTGACACCCTCAAGCAAGAGGGTAAGACACAGAAAGACATTTCTGAACGAATAGGCTGTTCCCAGAGTGCTGTATCAAGGCACCTCAGTGGGAAGTCTGTGGGAAGGAAAAAGTGTGGCAGAAAACGCTGCACAACGAGAAGAGGTGACCGGACCCTGAGGAAGATTGTGGAGAAGGGCCGATTCCAGACCTTGGGGGACCTGCGGAAGCAGTGGACTGAGTCTGGAGTAGAAACATCCAGAGCCACCGTGCACAGGCGTGTGCAGGAAATGGGCTACAGGTGCCGCATTCCCCAGGTCAAGCCACTTTTGAACCAGAAACAGCGGCAGAAGCGCCTGACCTGGGCTACAGAGAAGCAGCACTGGATTGTTGCTCAGTGGTCCAAACTACTTTTTTCAGATGAAAGCAAATTCTGCATGTCATTCAGAAATCAAGGTGCCAGAGTCTGGAGGAAGACTGGGGAGAAGGAAATGCCAAAATGCCAGAAGTCCAGTGTCAAGTACCCACAGTCAGTGATGGTCTGGGGTGCCGTGTCAGCTGCTGGTGTTGGTCCACTGTGTTTTATCAAGGGCAGGGTCAATGCAGCTAGCTATCAGGAGATTTTGGAGCACTTCATGCTTCCATCTGCTGAAAAGCTTTATGGAGATGAAGATTTCATTTTTCAGCACGACCTGGCACCTGCTCACAGTGCCAAAACCACTGGTAAATGGTTTACTGACCATGGTATCACTGTGCTCAATTGGCCTGCCAACTCTCCTGACCTGAACCCCATAGAGAATCTGTGGGATATTGTGAAGAGAACGTTGAGAGACTCAAGACCCAACACTCTGGATGAGCTAAAGGCCGCTATCGAAGCATCCTGGGCCTCCATAAGACCTCAGCAGTGCCACAGGCTGATTGCCTCCATGCCACGCCACATTGAAGCAGTCATTTCTGCCAAAGGATTCCCGACCAAGTATTGAGTGCATAACTGTACATGATTATTTGAAGGTTGACGTTTTTTGTATTAAAAACACTTTTCTTTTATTGGTCGGATGAAATATGCTAATTTTGTGAGATAGGAATTTTGGGTTTTCATGAGCTGTATGCTAAAATCATCCGTATTAAGACAATAAAAGACCTGAAATATTTCAGTTAGTGTGCAATGAATCTAAAATATATGAATGTTAAATTTTCATCATGACATTATGGAAAATAATGAACTTTATCACAATATGCTAATATTTTGAGAAGGACCTGTATTTCTCCACACATTATGGATGTAAATCATCCATTCTCTCATTGTGCTTTTCTGAATTGTTTGGCTTCATTTTTCCTTGTTTTCCTGCCATGACGTCTTCAGAATGGTGTGTTTTGTCGTGTCTCTGTGTTTGCTGTCATTCTCTATTCATCGTGCGTGTCCTCATGCTTCCTGTTTTTCCTAAACCTTCTCAACATTCTCAGCAGTTTTTTTTAACATTCCTGTCTAATCTTCATCATATTGTCTTTGTTTTTCCTTTTCTCCCTAAATTGTTCATCTATGTTTGCAGCCTTGGAGCAGCACAGCGACCAGTTGCAGAGTCTCAGCTGGAAACAGGACGGCTCCCTGCTTGCATCCTCCAGCAAGGTGAGGCTAACTCACACAGCACCAACATTATGGTTATACACAGGAGATTTGAGTCTTCAATCTTTTCTTTGAATTTATCTTGCAAATAGACTTTCACAAAAACTTTTAAAGTGGTCTCCTGTGATATTTTTCAGTCTTTTAAATGTTTGGATTTGGCTTTGGCTGCTTTTCTACAAATTTTTCAGTTTGGTATCCTTTTTATCTCTTAAAGATTAGATTTAGTCTTTTTGAGTTGACACATAACATCACTTATAGCAAATCCATTTTTCCAGAATTCAAGTTTTGCCATAATAGTAGAATTTTCTCAAGAACATACTTTCCCAAGTCATAACAAAAAAAATCAAGAGGAAAAAGCAGGGACATTCAAAAAATGTGACTTTTTTCCATCACTGATGTTAAAAACAAGATGGAAGCTGATCACTAAGGCTACCAAGAGGCTGACAGCAACACCGAATGAGCTGCAGGGGTTTCTGTGTTTGTTTAGCGTCATAGTGAATCCTAACATACCTTCAGGTAAACCAAAAATGACTTCTCCAGAAGAAGATTTTGATTTTGGAATTGGTTAGACAGACCTAAATCTGATGGAAAACTTGTCAAAAGGTGTCCCCACAATCTGATTGGTTTGGTGAACCTTTGCTAGATAAAATGGACACATATTGGCATGTCAAGATGTAGCATTGATACCTGTAATTCAAAGTGTGCTTTAGTATTAGATTAACGGTATGCACAACTATCCAACATAGTGGTTGGACCTTTTTACATATTTCAAAATTTCTCCCCTGAAAGGTTAGCTTCTGTTTTAGTTGAATTTTACAGCATAAAGGATCATTGTATGGTTGCTTTAGGTTACAATAACATAGCATGTTTACAAGTTACACTTATCTACTATCCTTATTTTTAGCCACCGGTTAGGTTCAAGGATTTGTGCAAGAATTACCTCAAAAGGAGCCAAAAAAACAGAACAACATTTTAAACAACCTTAAAGATGCTGGGAAAATGTTGATTAACACAATTTAGCAATTTAAAACAAGACCTCCATCTTTGGAAGCAACATACAAAGAATAAATAAAAGGTTTTAGACCTGTTTGTATCCAGAGCCATTTGCTGCAGTTACAGTTTATTACCACTAGATGCTGCCACTGGCTCACATCATACTCTGTTTGGCAAATGAAATCAAAATGTCAACAAGGTGATGCTCGTAAAAGAGGGTGGGAATGGCATTAAACACGGGGTTGGGAATTATTGATCAATTTTCAAAGGAAAACAAGGATAAACTTGGATATCACCTCAATGTAAAAGATGTAATCACCAGTTTTGTTTAAGTGGTGAAACATTGATGCCAAAGACATTACTAAAGTGCCTGAGGAGATTTTCCTTATGAGACTGGAAACTGGTTGGAAATTAAGATACTAATGGAAACAGGCCGTGTTTGAAGGTTTAATCACTTGGGGCTGTAAATCTGTTTCTTTGCTCTCTGACCTTTCAGTTTCTATTCCCAGCATGCGAGCTTCTCAGTGTTTGACAACCAATATGTCTTTTTACACACATTGATGTTGTTCAGATGGCAAAGCTAAGGGGGGAATGAGGTATTAGCTCAAGAGAAAAGGTCTGTCTTTATAGCAATGGGCTTTCCATTATGTTGTAGTGGATTAAGAAAAAAAAGTACAATGAGGGACACTAATCTAAAGGTGCAACTCAATAAATAGTATCATTGAAAAGTAAAAAAAAAAAAAGTTGAATACTGAAACTCATTTTACATGTTTGTGTTAATGGTAAATGGCCTGCACTTGTATAGCGGTTTATCAAGTTCTCAAAGACCCCAAAACATTACACTCCAATCTTTCATCCACCCATTCATACACAAATTTACACACTGACAGTGGTAGACTACATCGTAGCCCCAGCTGCCCTGGGGCAGACTGACGGAAGTGAGGCTGCCATACAATCAGCGCCACAGAGCCCTCTGACCACCATCAGGAGGCAAGGCGGGCGAACCAGTAGCCCATCGGTTACAAGACGAACCCCTACTACTATTGCCACTGTTGCCCCATGGAGGCAACCAGCCTGTTGCACTGTTGAAACAAAGAGCTTCGAACCTCTGTGGTTCCTGAGGGGTTTAACACATAGGAGACAGTTAAAGTTTATGCACTGGTGCGTATGTGTGTGGTGGATCTTAAATCCCAGTTCTTGTTGCCTATGCACCATTTTTCTACCACAGTTTTTCATTTCACTTAACGTTTAGACAATATGCTTGGATGAAGAACTCTGAATAGCAATGATGTTTTGTGGCCTACGCCGATTGTTGAGAGTCTCAGTGACTTTCCGCTGGACAAAGTAGTCTTCTCCTTGATGGCCATCACATTTCTGTATTAAACAGAGGCTTTTTATTGGTCTTATGCAATATCCAAATTATCTCCGAAATTGAATTTGTAGGTATAGCTACAAGCCATAATCTTCTAAATTAAATGCTTGATGTAAATACACTGCATTAAAAAAATTTTATTTTCACTGTCTGACCATAAATCAGTCCAAAGCTTTCTGGTTTATGCCATTTATATTGTATTTGTTACTTCTAATACAGACGTTTCCATACACTAAGGACACAATGTCTTTCGAAAATCTGGGAAATCCCAGATTATCAGGTCCTGACTTTGTAAGGTTCCGTTACGGCATTTATGTTGGTAAAATCCACACTCATGGATATATTTTAAAGCATAACACAAACACACTGCTTCCTTGTATGATATCATCGAATATCAAGTGTGATATCAGGCTCATGCCTGAGCAGTTTTCAGGCACCTGAAGGTGCTACATTCACCAGTTTACACAATTAGATGCAGTTCTAAACAACATGGGAATGTGAAGCCAATCATACTGTTCAGGAGGGAGATGACTTCTGTTTCCCAGAGATGAACGTGTTTGATGGAAAATGTGCGAATCAACTGCAGAGCCAAAGCAAAAGACCTCGTGAAGATGTTGGCTGAAGCTGGTAACAGAGCGATTATCCACAGTGAAATGAGTCCTGTACTGACATGGCCTGAAAAGCCACACAGAGAGGAAAAAAAAACATTACTCCAAAACCAACATTAAAAGCCAGATTACAGTTTAAAAATGCACTGAGAGACAAAGATCTTAATATTTGGAGACATGTCCTGTGATTTTATGAAGCTAAAATTTGGTTTGTTCTTAATGTTCATTAATACTTTTTGGAGGAAAAAGGGGGAAACATGCAAACCTGCGAACAACATCCCAACTGTGAAGTACAGGGGTGGCAGCATCACGTTGTGGTTGTGTTTTCCTGCAGGAGGGACTTGTGCAATTCACAAAACGGATGGCATCAAGAGAGAACATAATTTGGGAATATTGAAACAAGATCTCATGACATCATTGAGGAAGTTAAAACTTGGAACCAAATGGGTCTTACAAATAGGCAGTGACGATAATCACACAGCCAAAGTAGTTACATCGTCACTTAAGGACAACAAAATCAATGTTTGGGACTAAAACGTAAAAAGCCATACAAATTTGATTCAGTTAGATTCCAGCAAACTATTGTGATCTGCTCTTGAAGAAATATCCAAAATGTTCCACCTACATTATCTCTTATTATTCTTACTTTTGGCATATATTAATTTCAGTAATAATATCTGACCTAAAACAGAATGGTTGATGCTAATTCTGTGTGATTCGGACCATGGTGAGAAGAAACAATTATTCATCCAATTTCTGTGTGTAATGAATCTATATATTTGAGATTCCCTTTTTAATTTCAATTACTGAAATTAACTTTCAGCGAACAAACAAACTGATCTCCTCTGTGCTTTGGTTCGTTGCTAAAATCACACAATGACTGATGTGAAAATTCATCCGAGGTCCATGGAGCCTTCTTCAGGCTAGGTGCAATGATGATTACTCGTCCTCAAGAGCAAATAACCTTTGACACAGAAATGTACCAGTTCACCTATTTAATAGGGGTATTGTTAGTTTGGTCCCCTTTGTTTGTCTCTTTCTGACAGGTAACAAATTACTCTAGCCATCTCAGGATATGTCCAAACCATGAGATGCTTGATGGGATAATCATCCTAATCAGAACTACCAGCTCTGTTGATGATGTAACCTGAAAGAACAACACACCTGAGAAGACTGTGTGTCTGGGGGGCTCTTAGGTTTCAGCCACGTTCAACTCTAGTGTCATTTAACTAACTGGGCTGCTTTCAGTCTCTCCAATTTGAGTTATTAAAGCAAAAGAGCGCTGCCAACATATGGGTCCAATCCCCGGCTCCTCTGTAGGGTAAACACTGGGGCATGGGTCTGGGGTGGGGGGAGATGAAGGGAATACCCCTTCCCCAAAGAGCAGTAATCATGACAGGCCTCAGTTGGACTGAGAGAAGAGTATATTTTTGACACGTGTGGAAAGAAACAGGAATTCGGTAAAGTGAAGGTCGTGTAAATGATGAACAGGACTTAATACTATGCTGTCCAGACACCATGCTGTAACAAATACTTAATGAAGATGCTACAGTCCCAGCAGGTTTTGACCCGAGTAACCACGGGAGACTGGGAACAGCAGTCTGGCAGCACCGTGTGTTTGACGAGCGCAGTGACTGATGGAGAGCACTGCTGGGGGAAGATTCTCAGCATCTGTGTGTGTTTAGAGCGCAGTAAAAACTCATTAACGGCAGCTTGAGAGTGACGCCACACCTCTTTGATTAAACAGCTGCTGCATAAGCAAACCCTCACAAACACAAACGCACAAATCCATACACGGCCATGCAGGGCTCCCATCTGTGCATTTATGAGTTTAGGTTGTATTTTCTTATGCGTGGTATTGTAAGAGGGATAAGAGAGAGTGATTGTTTAAGTCCATGCATACATGCAGTTGTTTGGTGAGCACTTTTATTTTTTCAATGAATTGCCCCTAATTTCTGTGTTTGCACAGCCAGATATTTTCCTCTTTTGTATGTTGTTTGCACTGCAACACTTTGTTTGATATGGCACCCAAAATGCTTTACAGTCCAGGTCTCACTACTATGCACCTCTGTACCATGTACTGGGTGTTTTTGACCACAGGGTACAAAAATTCGGACTCTTGTTGAACTATTTCTGTTTTACTTAAGGAAAAGAGTTCATGTGTTTGGATGAAGGTACCTAAGGAAATCAGGCAACCCTGGATCCAAAGTGCAGAGACTAGAATAGATGGACTAAAGCAGGTTTTATTCCCACTAAAATATTTAAATAAGGTAAAAACAAAAAGTATTTAAATTTTAGATTAAAGTAAGCCCCAAGCATTTTGCTGCCACGCTTCACTGTGGGCATGCTGTTCTTGTGGTAATGTGAATTGTTTTTTTTGTGCCAAATATATAAAATGTTGCAACAACCAGTAACATATCCAAAGGGCTAAAAGTGGGAACAAAAGTGTTAAAAATAATTATTAGAAAAATCTAGAGCCAGCCAACAAGTTCTCAGCAGACATCTCCCAGTGGAAACATTAGACACTGACTGCTCCTGGGCAGTTAAATGGTTAAACAACTAAATAAAACATATAATGCAAAATTGTAAGTAGGTTTAACATTTTAATAAACTTCTTGTTTGTTTCAGTTGTTTTCAGAGCTGTTAGTCAGTGCAATGTACACATTAAAGATGTGTAGATCAGCTTATGGCTGCCAGTGAGCCATTAGATGTTTTATGGGAGTGGATCTCTTCTAGTTAAGATCTGTAGTGTCTTTGTGTTGACACTCACATTATTCTCCTTTACTTGTTTCATATCGCGACTGAGCACACAGAGCATTGTTGCCAAAGTAATCACAAAAAATGGACTAAGTTGAATTTAAACCGAGTTGATGACTAATCTCAAATTCCTGAATCCAATAGTGATGTTAAAGAAACATCAGTAGACTTTATCATGTTCTGTTTGAAGCACTGCTTAGTTTGGTCTGCACCTTCGGCAGATAGCTGTCTGAAACCTTCCCCCTGGAACTAAAACCTCTTGCCCCTGGTTTAAGCTTTTTTGCTGGGGTAGGTCGCTTCTCTGACCTTTTGAAAATTCACAGGACAACTCAACTAACAGGCTGTGATTTAAAAAGGTCACCGGGTGGCTTTTGTTGTTGTGCTGTGGCTTTTAAATTTGAACGTTCTGGGCCACCGTATTTTCCTATTGCAGAATTGAATAAAAGTTGTCAGTGAATTAGTTTTAATAAATAAATACTCTGAGAATTGTTTTTGTACCACGTTAAACAAGAAAAATAACAGTATGTCTCAGTGTTTTTAATGGAAAAAAATCCTTCTTACAAAAATCTTTTGGGTTTGTGGGAAATTAATTTTTAAAATGATGAATTAAAGTTTGGTGGATGGAACAGGTGGAGTGTAACCCAAAGGTCAGGAGGAGGAGCTTTGTTTGTGTGTTGTTCCTGGAGTGCTCTTGGAGCCCAGGATTTATACTCTCAGGTCACAGAAGACAGAGCTGGGGGGCATCATATTCGTGGGTGGGCTGCACAGACAAAGACAAGTCGGAAACCCAAAGAAAAAAGCTCTTTATTTATACCAACATTTGCTTTTCATGTCAAAAATAGCAAATAGCTGCCCCTTTTTAATTGCTGAGGGGATAAGTATGAAGACGAGCCAAAGCTCGGATTAAATTCTTCAACATGTGTTTTAATGTAAAAGGATAACTGGACAGAAAACACAATGATTCTTGTTGAGTGTGTGTCCATGTAGGCTTTTCTGTTTTACAGCCACCCTCCTGATTCCCTTTGACATGTGTATATGAAGTGTGGCATGGTTGAGCCGAAGTGCTTATAAGCATTACCTGCGATCAGCTCCATGTGTCAGGCGGTTGCTGTGATCATAGTCACACAGCAGTATTAGGTGACACAGCTGCAGACACAAGCGTCCCACACAGCCTGATTCCATTAGGCATCATTTCCCTTCAATCACATACAAGTCTCTGTGATTGGCTGCTCCGGCAGAGGCTGAGTGTGTGTTTTAGTGGACTGGGGTCAAGGCGTGTGAGGCCACAGAGAGGTCACGGGATTTCATTCACTGACAATGTATCGGTTAAATTTTTGATGATTAAATAGCAAAACTCCAGAGGAGTTTTGTTTTTCTTTGTTTAAATTACGCTAATAAAGAGGGACCCTTTGTTAATACTTTCAAGATGCAGCTTTAATATTCCTGTTTTTCATTTGGTTTGCATGAAAATAATATTGCTAACTGAAAAGCCTGTAATTTCTTCCACATTTTCGGTAAGGCAACTTGAAAATCCTGAACATGCAAAAACTCTGACCTCTTTTTGCATGTTAAAGCTCTTACCCCTTAGCCTGCCTCTCACGTTATTTCAAGTTGACTTCAGGGACTGTTTATAAAGACCGGTCTGAGAATGAAAGTCATCATCATGCAGAACAAAGAACATTGATATCCAGGCTTAACATGTAATGGTTTAGGATTATTTCCATATTAGAAAAGACGGAAGAAAAATTTATTTGTATGTTCACCTTTTAGATTTGTTCCATTAATTCCTTTTCTTGCTGTACATAACTAGCTAGATTCTCCATTTCGCCCAGACATCTTATTTAGCAACGAGGATTAGTGGAGGAGGAAGCATGAGTATTGACTTCTTTTATAGGGTATTTAACATAATTTTTATACTAGTTGCTCATGACTGCATGAGTCTAGTACAGATGTGATATCTGTGATCAGTAACATAGTGATGGGATGGTGAGAAAACAAGAATAGGCGTCATTTGCGCTGAGAGAATGAGAATGGACTAAGAGTTCAGCAGCATCATGCTTGCCTTCACCCCCAAAAACGGTTTTCCATATTTGATGCCCTTGATTTTCTGCCACAAATACCATTTTATTGGACAGTGGCTGGACTGAAAAAAGAGGCATAAAGAGGGAAAAGACATACTGTAATTGGCCGGGGTTTGGAGGGGTACTCAGGACACCTGTATCTAGACCAACAGCCTCAGTTTGTGGTTGTCCCATTCCACCCACTGAGCCAAGGTCTCCTTCATAAAGGACTAGGACCGCAACACTACTTTAAAAATCAGCCCAGAGGTAGATGGTCTTTTCAGGGTCCTAGAGAGGTCTTGTGGATTTCTCCAAAAAAGCAGTATGGTGCTGATTACATGTGAGTCTTTGGAGCATGCAGTAAACATCTGTGGTGAGATCGTGGTGATTGTCTTGGTGTCCTAGGTATGTTGTGAGCCAGTTAGGAACCAACAGTGTTAGGTATCCATACTAAGTGAGAATTAGATTCAGGACTTTCCATGGTGGCCTTAAGTGTGTAACTTCCTCCCGTCCACACTGGTCTGCCAGTCCTCTAAGTAATTTTATTGTGATGGCCTGACTGCTTATTTGCATCCCATCCTGTAAAGCAACTGAAACAAACAATCCTTGGTTGTCTGTGCCAATAAATGAAGTGCTATGATCAAGCCCCCTGCACAAAAAGATGAGTATGAAGTGGTTTTCCATGGAATAGGGGTCCTAGCTGTGGAGAGGCGCCCACACCTCCATATTGCACATCTTGGTTACTAACTGAGACAGTGGTGTAAGTTTTTATTTTTCAGACTGCAGATTAGGTGTAAAATCTGTTTGTTGTGGTGTCAAAGAGAACTCCAGGCACCATCTTTAATCATATGGATGAGGAGGAAGAAGCTGCAGCTTACAAGGTATATAATACAACATTCCAGTTGTTGTCACTTATTAGAAACAAATTCAAGCCTCAGAGCCTCTTTGTGATTTGCTTATAGAATGAGTCTCAAATTTCAGTCCTTGTGAGCCTTTACATCTTAAAGATACCCAAATCAAATAATGAGGTCACTAGAGATTGATTGCAGGCTGAGGCAGGGATTCAGCTATTTCATTGAGGTGCTTCGGGTCAGTGATGGCAGGACACCGGCCCTTGAAGACTGATGTTTGAGACTCCTGGCTGTAGTGGTAACAATGTGGTAGGATTTATATAGAAATAATATTTCTATGTGCAATACATTTTATTTGTAAAATATGTTGAAAGCCATGCATACTTCTCCTTCACAGTTATACACAACCTTTTGTTGGCCTATCAAATAAAGAACCAATAAAAATGAAGTGATCCAGCAACTTTATAGACTTTATACAGGTCCTTCTCAAAATATTAGCATATTGTGATAGTTAATTATTTTCCATAATGTCATGATGAAAATTTAACATTCATATATTTTAGATTCATTGCACACTAAATGAAATATTTCAGGTATTTTATTGTCTTAATACGGATGATTTTGGCATACAGCTCATGAAAACCCAAAATTCCTATCTCACAAAATTAGCATATCATTAAAAGGGTCTCTAAACGAGCTATGAACCTAATCATCTGAATCAACGAGTTAACTCTAAACACCTGCAAAAGATTCCTGAGGCCTTTAAAACTCCCAGCCTGGTTCATCACTCAAAACCCCAATCATGGGTAAGACTGCCGACCTGACTGCTGTCCAGAAGGCCACTATTGACACCCTCAAGCAAGAGGGTAAGACACAGAAAGAAATTTCTGAATGAATAGGCTGTTCCCAGAGTGCTGTATCAAGGCACCTCAGTGGGAAGTCTGTGGGAAGGAAAAAGTGTGGCAGAAAACGCTGCACAACGAGAAGAGGTGACCGGACCCTGAGGAAGATTTTGGAGAAGGGCCGATTCCAGACCTTGGGGGACCTGCGGAAGCAGTGGACTGAGTCTGGAGTAGAAACATCCAGAGGCACCGTGCACAGGCGTGTGCAGGAAATGGGCTACAGGTGCCGCATTCCCCAGGTCAAGCCACTTTTGAACCAGAAACAGCGGCAGAAGCGCCTGACCTGGGCTACAGAGAAGCAGCACTGGACTGTTGCTCAGTGGTCCAAAGTACTTTTTTCGGATGAAAGCAAATTCTTCATGTCATTCGGAAATCAAGGTGCCAGAGTCTGGAGGAAGACTGGGGAGAAGGAAATGCCAAAATGCCAGAAGTCCAGTGTCAAGTACCCACAGTCAGTGATGGTCTGGGGTGCCGTGTCAGCTGCTGGTGTTGGTCCACTGTGTTTTATCAAGGGCAGGGTCAATGCAGCTAGCTATCAGGAGATTTTGGAGCACTTCATGCTTCCATCTGCTGAAAAGCTTTATGGAGATGAAGATTTCATTTTTCATCACGACCTGGCACCTGCTCACAGTGCCAAAACCACTGGTAAATGGTTTACTGACCATGGTATCACTGTGCTCAATTGGCCTGCCAACTCTCCTGACCTGAACCCCATAGAGAATCTGTGGGATATTGTGAAGAGAACGTTGAGAGACTCAAGACCCAACACTCTGGATGAGCTAAAGGCCGCTATCGAAGCATCCTGGGCCTCCATAAGACCTCAGCAGTGCCACAGGCTGATTGCCTCCATGCCACGCCGCATTGAAGCAGTCATTTCTGCCAAAGGATTCCCGACCAAGTATTGAGTGCATAACTGTACATGATTATTTGAAGGTTGACGTTTTTTGTATTAAAAACACTTTTCTTTTATTGGTCAGATGAAATATGCTAATTTTGTGAGATAGGAATTTTGGGTTTTCATGAGCTGTATGCCAAAATCATCCGTATTAAGACAATAAAAGACCTGAAATATTTCAGTTCGTGTGCAATGAATCTAAAATATATGAATGTTAAATTTTCATCATGACATTATGGAAAATAATGAACTTTATCACAATATGCTAATATTTTGAGAAGGACCTGTAGGTTTTGAATTGTCGGCTCTCTATTAGGTACAATTCCTAACAGATGAATATATTTACTTTAACAACAATCTTCCCAAAAACTCAGCCTAAATTGGCTGTTGATTAGACCACTCAACCAGTTTGTCTCCATGTTCTTTTTCTTCATCGCAGTCCAAACAAAATTCTTCTTCTATGTTCCATTCATGGCGGTTCTCAAGTGTAGAAGGACCTGCTATTAAAGAAGGATAGAAATGGTTTATTCTGTTGTGATGTAATATCTAGCAATGCATTTACATATATATGTAAATCTTAGTTGTTGTTACAAACCTTTTTATTGACCATTTCACCGCCTTCCGTTTGTTATTAATCTTTCTTTCTTCTTCTCTAGGACAAGATGTTGCGAGTGTTTGACCCCAGAGCCCAGCTGACGCCTGTTCAGGTAAGACCACCTGACTTTTTAAATTAAAGGTGTCTGCTTTAAGAGGCATAGGAGGAGTAAAATGTTTTTTTTATTTTTTATTAAGACCTACTTATTTTGTTGGTGAGAAAAACCCTTCACTTCAAAATCATAGTTTTATGGATGAAATCAGCATTGGCCATTCACCAGTATACGGGTATCTGCACAATTTTATCACACTGCATCTGCTAAGCATGTTGACAGTATCCTAGAGAACTCACCAGTGGCCACTAAATGACTCAACGTGCACTAATTTATGAATGGGGTGCACATGGTGGAGTCCCTGCCCACAACTTCCCACGGTACCCACCCCTCTTGGATACAGTGTGAACTTCTCCTTTTAAAGTCCTCCTTTTTTTGCCCTCAATGTAAATCTCTTAATGACCGCAATGTCTGAGCCAACAGGACGCCATCTCAACAAGCAGCAGTAGGGAAGCGGAGTGGTCGAGCTGTTTCAGTGGTGAGAGAAGAAGAATTAGGAGGAGTGTCATGAGAGGCTGCTCACCGTAGAGCAAATATTCTCACACATTTCGGTGGTGGACCTCCCAGCGTGTTTTAATTACTAGGATGCTCAGCTTGCCTCGTGAGCTCTCTGGTTTTGTAAATACAAGGAATCCTGCAAAAACACCGCATGCCGCAGCATATTAAATATCGCATCTCAGAAATACCTGGGAGGCACATTAGCTTGTATGGCAGTGAGAGGGGGAGCATATTTGTGTGTTCACACTCTGTGTACATGTGTGGACTCTTTCATCTGTTTACATTTTGTGCTCAACCATGCGGCCTTTATTTGTTTTGAAACTTTTAGGATCTTTCGGAGAGGTGTAGTGAAGATTTTCAGTAGTTGAAAGAGCTCTCTGTTCTCCAAGCATGCAATGGGAACATAAAAGCTTTTCTTTACTTACTCTGCCTAACAAATTACTTGGATTAATTCAAATAGAATTTAAATGAGATTTATGTAAATCACTCGATACTGCCAAAGGGGTGAATGAGTAGCATAGTAGTTCTGGTAGCAAGGAAAAGGACATCATTTTATACAATTTCTACTAAGTCTGTCTTTTTTTTAATTTTACAGTACCGCATCATAAGAATCAGGGCAATAAGACAGTCTTAACACTTATTCAGCTATTTTGTCAGATCCCCATATTTTAGTTCAGCAACACAAATACAAGTGGTGATTTGGATGCATAATGCATGAAATGGCTACTGCATGATTGAAGGTTCTTGATCTGGGTTCAGTTGAGGTGCCAAAATGAAACACTAAGGTTTTTAGGGTGGGTCATTCCCCCTATTCGGTACAGTGGAGGGTCTGTGATGCTGTAGGTCAGTTTCTCTTCCATCTTGTTAGTATCTGCCATCATTAACTCTTATATACTAGGAGATATTAAATAAAAATCGGGAGAACTCTTACAGTAAACTGACAATAGGTCATCATTGGGTCTGTCAGTAGGATAATGATATAAAACATGGCCAAATCTAGATGAAAATTGTTCATCAGACATATCGGCCTTCTTCCATGGCCGTCTCAGTAAGTGGGCCACAAAGCTGTGAGGTGAGCTGAAGAGAAGCATGCATAACAGAGATCCCTGGATGATCTAAAGAGATTCTGCAAAGGGGTAAAGCCAAAGACCTCTCTGTTTGTATTCTCTGCCCTTGTGAAATGCAACAGGAGAAGATGAAGAGCTTTGTTGTTGCCTTCCTGTCACAAATGTTCATTGTGAATCTAAAAAGTGTCTGCTTAGTCTGCTGGCCTGCTAAACAGCTAAAACACGTTTGAGCCAGTTTGAACTGCTTTTCTGCTATCTTAGTGCTCTCTCTTCTCTCCAAACTCCCTGATTTATTATTTTTCTGGCCTCGTTACCACAAAGACGACCAAGATGTGCAGATGTGAGTCAACCCACTGTCCTCTCAACACGGCATCTGACTTAACCACCTCAGACCTTCAAAAGTTGAGGCACAGATTAAAGTTATTAGAGGGTTACTCTGCTCATCTCCTCCCCCCCCCCCCCCCCCTGAGAGCAGATTGGGAAGAGCCTCACCCTGACAGCTTTCAGATGTGCAACTGTCTCTGGAGAATGGGTGAGCCACAGCAGCTCCGATTAGCACCCATCTGTTGAAGAGTGGTCAACAGGGTGCAGACGACGAATCCTTAACACGCTGAAACGCTGGGCAGTAATCTGATTGCACACACCAATGAAGCTGCCTAACACCATAAAACACAACAGAAGACATATTTGCTCTATCTCTGAGTGGTTTCAACGAGAATCCACAAAGTATTTCTTTTGTGCCTGATGTGAGGGCAGGTTTTAAGCACGTTCTCTAGTTTGCATTTTGAGGATTTTGATGAGTAAGTATAAAAAAGCGGCAGGGAGAAGGCCAGCAGGGCCACAAAGAAAAATGAGAAGGCCAGAGCAAGGGCCAAACTATTTGACTTTGTAACGATTCTGGGAGGTCCATTTGGCCTCCTACATGAGTTACAGCTAGTTGTCCTCATCAAGAGAAGCCACAACTCTTCCTGAAAATAGTTCTGGGGAAAAGTAACCCAAGAGAGCTGGAGTTTGTTCGAGCAAGTCAGAGATTCCACTTAAAATTTCTCTATAATAAAGAGCAAAATCATAATTAATGATTTTTTTTTTTGACACGAGATGTCTATGTTTTTGCAAGTAATCCCAGGTTTTATGTATATTCTGTAAATTTAGCATTTTTGTTTGTACTCTGTACAGTTCCTTGCAAACAAATTCATACCTGTTACCTCAGCTTTTAGACAGTACTTTGTAGAATAATTTTTGTTATGGCTTTTCACAGCTTTGCACATCTAGAGATTTAAATGTTTACCCATTCTTCTTTGCAAAACAGCTCGAGCTCAGTCAGATTGAGAGGAGAGGATTTGTGAAACCCTATTTTCAAGTACTGCCACAGATTCCTGATTGGACTTAGGTCTGGACTTTGACTGGGACATTCTAACACATGAATATGCTTTGATCTAAGCTGCTGCAGTATAGCTCAAGCTGTATGTTTACCCCTGCCTGCCGAAAGGTGAAACTCTGGTTTAGCGTCAAGTATTTTGCAGGTTATATTTCAGAATTGCCCTGTGGGTAGCATCTCCAAAACATGATGCTGCCACCACCATGTTTCACTATAGTGTATTCATGGAGGCATACCTTGCAGGTTTTCTACCTTATATAGTGATTTGCATGTTGGCCAAAAGCTCAGTTTTGGTCTCATCTGACCAGAAAACCTTCTTTTATATGCTTGCTGTGTCCTCTACATGGCTTGTGGTAAACTTTGTCAGGTGGGGTAATTATAGTTTCTAATTGCAGTCCTGTTCTTGCTGTATTTATGGGAAATAGGATTACAGAGAAAAATTAAAGTCTTGGGCTGAGTGAGTAGTAACTATTGCATCTATATTCTGATTGTTGAATTTACATAGCTGGCACACATGAGAGACGATTGTCTGGATGCTTTTTCTGTCTCTCCACTTAAGATAGGTTTATTTTGGGAGTAAACATTCTTTATTTAACTTGTCATTATATTTAGCCTCAGTCTTTCTTTTTTTTCTTATTGGAATAGCCACCATATGTATTTTATTTCCTAATTTGTGAAAGTTTAGTTATCAATGTCCCTAATCGTATTAGTTTTCCAAAGCTTCTGTGCCAAAATTAATTGAAACATTTGAATTTATTTAGTTAAAAAAAACACACTCAGTCTGAGAATGGCAAAGTGTTGAATAGTCAGCTTTTTCTGTTTCTGTAGCTTCTATTCTTGGTTCCATCCTCCCTGCTATAACATCCCTTTGCTGGCCTCCTTAGATAAGTTGCTTTTGCATCTTTGTGTATTTAGGCCTCCACTCTGGGTTCCTGGTCTGAGCCACAAGACTCGAAGAAGAGCATTTATACTGACCTGATATTGATGAGACACGTGCCTTTGCGGGTGTTTGTCTCTCTTCCACTTGTCTGCAACTTTTGATCTACCTCCCAATGTCTTTGTATTTGCTGAGTGTGTGGATCTGTTGTTGAGAGTGTACGAGTGTGTGTGTACGCCATGTGTGTTTCAAATTACAGTGCCGAAAATACCCCTCATAGTTTTGGGCCACTACTGGCCATAGAGCTGTCGATCTGCGGTTGCTGGAAGATGAGGCAGACTGGAAAAGGGAATAGTTTGCTGGACTCGGGGGCCAGATTCCTCTTTTTCAGCCCGAGCTTCTGCTGCTCTGGGTGAAATTAGAGAGCACCGTGGGCTAGAAAGGGGTTTGGATTTGATGAAGGAGTGCTGGGCAGGGCCAAGGAAAAGCACAGTGGTTTCAGTATAGTACCATCTTTTATACCCTTCCATAAATTACATAGTCTGAACTTGCTGGAAGGTGTGCTCTCCGTACTTATGTTTGTCATCCGAGCCATAATAAACTGCATTTAAGATTGAGCTTAGATTTTTCTTTATATCCAGAATAAACTACAGATAGATTGACTTGGACTTGGTGTGTCAAAGATATGGATGCTCGTTTCACTTTCTTTTAGTTCCATCTCACAGATTTGGAGCTAGATGGGAACAGGGTTCCGAAGCATTCCCGAAAAGTCGGAAAAAGTATGGTATTTGATTTAAATGTTTTCCAAGTCTTGATGGTATGAAAAAAAAATGTTTTTACCAATCATATTGTCTGATTTAATCTCTTTCAATCTGTCCATCCACCTCCCGATATCCTGGAAAAGTCTAGAATTCTGACATGAAAACATGTAGGAACCCTGTGGACAGAGATGAAGGCAAAACAGAAAGATAATATGGTTAAATTTAAAGTAGGCCTCTTTGTTTTTACATGTGTTTTGCTCGATCTCTCTTTTCATTTTAATGTGCAAACCTACAGTGAAAAAAAACTTGTAAGATAATTACAAAATGACCTGGTAAACTTTCGATAAACTCAAGATAAAATGTCATGGCCCATTTATTGGACAAGAGGCCTCAATGAAACAGCTTGTTCATTCATTTGAAGGAGCTTTCTTTTGCATTTGTGAGATGACTGTAATACTCGTTCTCCACGCTGAGCGAGCAATTTTGGCTCTAAATGCATCCAGTGTTTGGTTTAAATAATTTAAACTCTCTCTTAAGGCACTCCAATGAACCTTTTATTAATAATGACTGTAATATTGAGCAGCATGAGCAGAAATATATACTTAAACACTTTAAAGTCAGTGACCAATTTAAAAAAAATTTTTTTGCCTCAAAATTGCCCTATGTTCTGAACAAGCAAGGGTTTTCTCACTAAAGGCCAGTAAAGGAAGATTTTTATGCCTTTTTCCGGAATGAAGCTTGTTTTGTGTGGATTGTGGAAAATGTTTAAAGTGAAATCTACAGGGATGCAAAGTCAACACTGTGAAATGTGGAATAAAACATATATTTAAAGAACAGAAGCCTTGTCTCATCCTTCACAAGATGCCCAGTTTAACCACAAGCTGAGCCAAGATATACTTCTGTGTTTTAAAGTTATTTGTAAATGTAACTCATATAACTGATTATGTATTGTAAAACAAAATCATAATTTAAGAGGAAAAGTCTTTTACTCAGTCTTTTATTACTGTTTCTCTTTCTGACTTGACAAAACACACCATTGGTGTCTAACAACCCAATTTTAAATACATAGACAGCTAAACAAGATATGCATTTGATTGTTTTTAAAGCAAAATTCATCTCTCCCAGACCGCTCTGTCCCACTCCTGTGGATTGCCTCTTTGTGAATGCTCACCTTCTTTTCCAATCACTCACACAGCCAGCAGTTCTTGCCTGTATCTTTCCCCCATCAGACCCTGCTGGATTCAGGACCTGGTAATGGCCATCGGTTAACTCATCCCAGATGTTCAGCTCCCCCCTTGTTTTCTCCTCTTGTTCTTTTATTCCATTTCTCAGCTCCCTGCATTACTGGCTACCACCTCATTGCCAGTCTCAGTTTTATGGGAGTTTGGAAAAAACTGGCCAAACTCTGCCCTAATGAGGAGATAGGATTTTATCTTGACGGGTTAGCTGAATAGTGGAGTGAAATCTGCATACTCCATTCATTAGACTGGATTGGATAGGTCTAAGTTAGGATTGATCTGTCAGTGTTGAGGGTTTAAGGTAACTCCTCTCTGTGCCCTTTTTTCCTTAGAAAAAAGTTGATAAAGTTGCAGAGGTTTTAATTTGATGTTTTATTTAGGTTTTATGTTTCTATATAAACACAGGGATATCAAGAATCCTGGAGGCAGGACATAAAGTCCAGGGCTGAATATATTGGGTATCAGCAGCATGATTTGAGGTTTTTAGTTGCTTTAACTAATGAACAGGGTCTTCTTTTCACATTTCCATGTGTGTGTGTGTTTGGGTTTATGCTTTAGGGTGTTGAAGATTTTTTCTTTCTAATTTTTTTATTTGAAGGAAAGGGATAGGGGTGAATGCCAGCTGGCAACGGCTGAGATCTTTGCTCACATATGGGTGTTGTTTGTGAGCGGAGGCCTCATTAGCGAGCTGACTGCTCTGAGACCCCTATTTTTTCCAGCTAATTAAGTCCCTATGCACACATGTGCATCACACCTGGAGCCAAATATGGGTGGTGATTTGTGCTTTCTGACGGAGCATCACAACAATGAAGGGATACTTTTAGGGTTTCTGTTGATTTCATTTTATCTAGTAAGTAGTTTAGCTGAGATGAGCTATGTTGAACCATATCATTTCTCTAACTTATAATCACCAAAATTAAGTCTAAATAAACAAATGTGAAGAAGCAAGGAAATGATTCCTCAGATTTCAGATTCACTAAATCAGTAAAATGATTACACTTTGTCAGTGATTATGAAAAAAGAACACTAGGAACTAATAATTAATGTAGTCAAGAATTAATTTTAGCATTAATCACACTAAGGTCTATTTTTGTAATGATTTATTTAAGTAATACCAAACAGAAAAAGAAACCAAACAAACTATGATGCTTACAATAATTGCACAGATTTTTTCTATCGCTAAAGAAGGAAATTATTTTAATAACAAATTAAAACATTCACAGTATTACTTTAGCTGATCAAATATTTTCTTGTTTTTCAGTCTAGAATTCTAGAGTTTAATACATAATGTTAGGTTGTATTCACACCAGGAAAGTCATTTGGTCCGCTTGTTTGGTCCGGACCAAAAGCGAACTTTATTTTTTTCATTTGGTGTGGTTTGTTTTCAAATTGTACTTTTTGCAAGTGAACTATTACTTGTAAACAAAGCCATGCGGGTGACGATCATTGTTCCCATTGGACAGAAATGATGGGGCACAGAGCACAGACCCACATTTAGGAAAACAACTGTAAACGTGCTGCGTGCAGCACCTCTGTTCTGCATATTTATGCCGTTATTACAGCTGCAATATTATTGTGAGAGTGAAGAGCAGCTCATTCAACACAGACTTGAGACGTTCCAGTTATAATTTTGGAACCCCGTTGGAGAATGCGTGCTGAACACCGACGTTCTCTACGTGCCTTGTCCCACATCAAGGCAGTAGCGTTGCTAAGTAACACACAGTTTATCAGGTATGATTACCTTACAACACAAACCTTTGCTATCGGCTACGGTGGCTTTTTATGTCCAGAGAGACGTACGCTTTTTGTAGTTGGTTCGGATCGGGGCCAGTTTGTATTCAGACCATAAGCGAACCGCACCAGAGTCCGTTTGGAAGTGGACAGAGACCACCTCATAAAGTGGGTCTCGGTTGTTTGGTCCGGACCAGGGTTCGCTTGAGTGTATTCACACCTGCACAAAAGGTCCGGACCAAGGAGGGAAACGAACTCTGGTCCGTTTAAAGCGGACCAAAAGTGGCAAGTGTGAATACACCCTAAATTTGTTAATTTGAGAGAGACAAAAAAGGAAGGATTAAAAGTATCAGGACCACCTTTTCTTTCTGTCAGCTTCTCACACCACAACCACCACAATAAAACTAAAATACAGAGAAACAAACTACTTGATATTTTGTGGAACTGACTGGGTCACTCCAGGTTTATGGCTCCCACAATCTTATCTCTCAATTTGACTGAAATATTGGACAAAGAGCTTCTTCTCCACCTACCCGATTGCAACACAATCTGGCAAATTGATCAGTATAGGGTCCTGCTGGGGTTGGCAAGGCTCGTTCCTTGTTCTGTTTCTTTTCTCTGTGCCTCATAACTCTTAAAGAGCTTATGGGGGAAGGGGTCATCATGAAAGCCTGACCAAGCCTATCAGGTGCAGACCATGTTGCAATAGATAACCAATATGAAAAACATGTTCTTTAGTTTTTTCTACTACCTTTTTTAGACTCAGAGTGTAAAGAAACTGTCTTAGTAGATTACATATTATCTGATCTCTGGAGCTGTTCTTGCATTTCACCTTTCCAACAATTGTTAATATTTAATTAAAGGACAGGTATTCTTAAACATTGACCAGTATTTAGTGGTAATTAATCGTGGATTATTTTAGAAAGCTTTTCTGGATTTCGGAATTTGCCAAATAAGATAATTTATATTCGTGATACGTTGACAGGTTGACAGACTTCCAGATAAGATTGTTTGAGTATAACACATCAGGGTCATAAAAACATCTATATTTTGAAGTCTCACAATGTTGGCAAGAGTATGTTCCAGCTAAATCTAAAACGTCCGTCAAGGAATTTTTTTTAAAGGGCCTTGTAGGAGAGCAGTTAAAGTAAACGAAAGGTCACATCTGGGGTGTTCTGTTCACTAAAATGTGCATCAGTCCCTTGTAGGATTGATGTAATGACAAAGATTATTGTTAAAATAATTTCATCTTTAACAATAGAAATACTGTTGAGCAAATTCAGAAAGCTGCTGAAATACCCAGAAACACTATCTGAGTCTGAGTTTTATCCCTGTAATATGGAACTAGGATGAGGATCTGAGATGCAGCTAGTCCAACCTTAATGTGCCCCGATGGAAATAAAGTGCAGCTCTGGCCTTCATCATTGGATAGGCACACTTACCTTAGTTTGACTAAATGCTTTTCATTTCTGGACAGCATAGTGCAGCCTGTTTTTTGTTTTGTTTTCTCTGTATTCTTGCTTAATTACTTGAGGTTATCTTTGAGGTTTTGGATGTGGAGCAGCATAGGAGAGGTGAGTTTTAACACAGACAGACTTAACATTCACTTAAATCACTCTGGGGATTATGCGTGCATGCAAATTATTGCTTGTCTAACTCAGATGATCTTTTGCTAATTAGAATAAACAAATCCAAACTGTGAAGCAAATTTAGGAAAATTACCAGATGGGGATTGCTCAACTGACACTAATTTGTCTCATTCATTGACTGGCAATATATACTATAGCTCCTTTTTAGTTTATCATTTTTCAAAATGAATCAAGGGATCTAATAATTTATAGGTGTTGGACACCGATGGAAATCTCCTTGTCAAAGAGTTTGTATACATGTGGAATACCATGCCAAAATCGCTAGATTAGGAAATGACAGTTTATAACAGTTACTCTATGAAATTTATTGGAAGACATGGCATAGGAGAAAAGGTCCACTACATGAGCGCTGCAGCTCTCCCATCATACATACTGCATCATGTATACAGCATATATGCACCACTGCTACAGAATGGACAAACCTGTGATTCTAAAATCACAGCAATGAAACAACATTTCATAATATTACTCTGCATTATGCAGAACGCTTTACTCACATCAGGATGTTCGATACTCGAAACTGAAAGTTAAACTCATGCTATCACTTACCGCTGAATTCAGCTAATAATTATATGACCGCCTGGAAGCACTTATAAAGCATTTAAATGTCCTTCCTAGATGATCAAATGATCCATTAAAATGAAGAAAGAAAAATACAACTGGACTGTGATGTCTTAGTAATGTACCTGGTCATGGTACGGCAAACCACTGTGAATTTCCCTCCATGTTCTGTTTAAAAACGGAGCCCATCAAAAGTGACACGTCAAAGGTGTGACCGGACTTGATGTTCTACAAAATCCCAGTGGTTTCTCCAGGTTTCGACCTACTTAACAAGTGTTTTTCAAAATGCCAGCAGGCGTGGCAAGTTAGAAAACAGTGTGACAATAGCTTAAGATAACACTATTTAAAACAGCAGTTGACAAGCCATGAGTCATATCTGTTAAGGATCTTGTTTCATGCTGACTCTGCGAGCTGACAGTCTCATTAACCAGCTATTATCAAATTGTTATATTTGTGTTACTCTAAAATTAAAGCCATGAGATCATCTTATACATTTTTTGTTTTAGATTTTTTTGTAAATATCAAAATTATAATAGCGTGAGAATCTCATAGGCCCATGTCTAGTTGATACCTTTTATGCAGCCATTTGTTTCTATGTAATTCTGGTTTGAAACCACATTGCATGGATGGCTGATGGAGAATACATCTGCTTAGACACCTGTATGACGAAAGTCCCCCTCATACTGTCTCACATTGTTGTTGCTGTTTATCACCGATTCTGGGAATGGGACCCAGGTGTGCCTACCTGTCCAGGTTATGTTTTTTTGTTGTCAATCACTGAAGCAGCATTCTATAACATAACAAATTTGTTAGAATGGGAACTGTTGAGTTTTCTAAATATATCTCACACATCTTTTAAAAATCCCCATCTTTTTCAACATAAGCCAACTTAGGTCATCTTTTGCTAATTGAGCTTCTTAAGTCAACGGGTTCTGCTGGAAGTTGTGGTTTCACGCTAGAGCTAAATAGACAATATCCTGGAGTAAAGCTGTTGAACATTGGAGGGAAACTAAAGGCCCAACTTAACTCGGAATTCTTTGTTCCAGCATGAGCAGCAGCATGAGGTTGAGGTGTTTGTTTGCATAGTGAAGATTAGGTGATTAATCAAGCTGTCAGTCATCTGAAGCTTCCCCTGATGCTGAAGGTAGTGTGCCAGGGGTCAGTATTTCCAGATTCTCTAATTTATATGATTGCGTCTCATGTTGATGTCTTTTACCATTGTTTAATGTCCATTAACACGGTAAGCTTCAATATGAAAAATGTCTAAGCAGAGAGATTGTCAGTATGATTGAGTTCAACAAAAAAAAAAAATATTAGTTGAAGAAAGAAAGGTAAAACCACAGAATAGCTTCCAGGATTTACATTGGCCAGAAGGGTTCATGGTTGCACATAAATGACAGCCATGAAAGCTATGTACCTCGCACACGTGTGCCCTTACTGAATGTCACTGCTTAGAACTAATGTTTCTTTACAAATGTGTGGTGGTACTTTGAAGATGTGAGGCCTCTGTGATGTGGTTTCAGAGACGGAGTAAAGTCAACCAGCTGCATCCACTGCAGCTATAAGTGACAACAGGCACCAGAGGGCTTGGTCATGCTGTGGCAATTGAGGTGCTTCATGATTTCTCCAACAGTATGGGCATGATTAGTTCCTGCTCTCTGTCGTTCACCCCGCCTTCATAAGATCCCTCCCTTCTGGAGGCCCGTATCTGTTTGGTAGGGCAGGTCTGGTGGGCAGATTCTCATCCCAGCGTCAGGATTTCTTGTGGTTGTCAGCAGCGTCATTCCTTCATCTGTCATTAGTGCCCCATCCTGCCCCACAGATCCCTGCTCCCATTTTAAGGCTCAAGCCACTAAGTACATCTCTAGAATATTCATCGCTGTAGCGATGTGAAGTTGAGATCTCCTCTGGCTACCTAATGCTTCTTTTGGATCCAAACACATACTCAGGGAATTCAATCAGCACGTTAATTGTGTCAGTTCCAGGAACAGAATATCTGTGTGCAGCGTTCTGATCCAGGAACAGTTGCTGTGACCATTTCCCAGAGGGATTCTCTTGCCAGTAGGCACAGCGTCTTTGCTGCCACTCTTCAGACAGCACAGTTTAAGGGGGTTCATTCTCTTGTTTCTTTAAAGCTGATAGACTATAAACAGAGTTACCGAAAAAACATTTTCACTGTCCATACAAAATAGAAATGTGTGGATGTTTAAAAAAATATGGAGTTTAACTATTTAGTGTGTCCAACACCTAAGCAAATTAATTATTTTTGCTTCAGTTTAGGCCTATTCATATTTTAATTGATATACAAAATTACCCCAAAATTATTCATACCTCTGACAGATTTGGATTTAAAGTATTATTTCATTTCAACAACGTTCCTCTGACTGGAAGTAATAGACAATAAATAATTAATTAATAATGAATAAATTAATACATTATTTCAATATGTAAAGGAAATCAGGTATTTGTTGTTTTTTTAAATTAATACTCCTTTTACAGTTTTTGTTATATTTTGAGAGGTCCATTCTTTTTTTCCTATCATAAATAAAGGTCTTGGTTGAACAAACAAAAATTGTTGATCTAAATTTGCCAGGGGTACAAATAATTTTTGGCTTTACTGTGTAAGTTAAGCTTTATTTATATAGCACCTTTTAAGACATAGACCATAATGTGCTGTACAAAAGAAAAACAAAAAAATTCAAACATCAGTACATCCCAATCGTTAAGCAATATCAGTATTAAAAAGATTGTTTTTTAGTTGCTTTTTGAAAAAACTAAAAGTCGCCAGTCCTTAAACTTTGTAACAACACATGTTACATTAAGGCACAATCGTTACTGCATTATTTTTCTCTCTAAAGTCAGCGCTAAGAATGACATCACGTGTTCTAGTTGCAAAACCAGTGGAATTTAGTTTATAGCTGCAACTTTCAGTATGTTTTATATCCATGGCAGCCATATTGGAAACTGAACTTGTGAGCTGTTTCTCTTTCACTTTCCCAGTTTAATTCCAACTTAAAGTTGCCTTCTTCAGAGTCCATCTTCAGAGCAGCAAGGAAACGCATAATATTTTAGTCACAGCCAATCATCACTCTCAGTAGAAGACGAAAAGGGCAAAATCTTGTTGGGACCAAGCCCAAGAGAAAAGATGATACAAAGATGATACTGAGTTTTACAAAAGAAGATTTTGGGAAGGTTTTTGATAACTAAACAGAATTTCCTTTTTTGTTTAATTTTTGAGTAAATGTTTCACTGTTCAAAAACTGTGTAGAATAATTTAGCCTGGGGCGTACTTGCCCATATCCTGGGGGTTTTATGCTGGCACCATTATCAAAAGAAGTAATAAGATTCACCCTTTTTCTCTTATCACAAGTAAAATAAAAGTTTCACAAATCTCAAACTGTGTTTTATAGAACCTCTGTCCAGTGTAATATTATGTAGTTCATATTGGTCATTCAAAGTATTTTGGATTTTTAATAAGAGATGATCAAACACAGTGAAGATTTATTAGGAACACTGAACTGGCAGTTTATATTTATATTTTGTTTGTCACTCAGTCTATGTTTCTTTTTTCTACCAAGTTCACGAAATCCTCCCAAATTATTTTTAAATGCTTCCTCAGCGCTTTTGTAAGGGACAGTTGTTTGCTCGACACGTCTTTATTTGTGTGGACTCGGTTAACACACGTGCAAATCTAGAACTGCTTACTATTTATACTTCAAATTAAAAATCTCAAACATGGATACAATAGGATATCTAGCGGAAAGCACTGACCATCACATCTGGTGCCCATACTTAGTTCTTATACCTAATAGTGCTGTTTAACACCAAACAAGACAGCCGTCAGTTTGATGTGGAGTTTCAGTATCGTGAGACACTTGTTACATACCTTAAGCAAACATTTATTTAAATTTTGTTTGTAAGCTGCCATGTCAAACATTTTATGGATTAGATCACCATCTAAAGCAGTCCACACCAAACGTTTCTGTATTGATGCATAAAAAATAGGAATAGGATCCTTACTTTGATCTTGTAAACTGGAATTACTAAAATTACTGGACACCCCCCTTATAAAGTATTATGTTATAACCCCAGCTTCTACCAAGACAATAAAATAGCTGACATCGTTATTCATATGAATTACTTCAATACTACTTCTTTTAGGAAAAGGGTCTAAGTTTGTAGGCGTGGATATTTAAAAGACATCCTGAAAGTAGATGTGAATCATATGCTCTAACCTCTAGCTTTATAAATAATGTCAACATGGAGGGCACTTCAAGTTGCTTTATCTCATTGTTGGTTTCTTTCTACTGCTGTGAAAATAAAAACTTAACTTTTTTTTACATATACAGAAAACTGACCCTTCTTTCTTATAATTCTTACCATGGCAAATGTTTTCCTGTTCATGTTATAATTTTTATGGCAGGGCTTAAAGTGTTTATATTACATCATTAACTTTTAAAAAATTTATTTCCTATATAGAGTAAAGTGTATGCTTATGATGTAAGTAGATGCTTTTCTTTCTAAGCTATCTTGTGTCTGACTAGTTGTTGACCTCTATGGTTTCCAGATTTCTCACTCAGAGCTCATAAGTAGTTTCTGATTTCAAAGGAGTGAGAGGAAACCATCAGAAACTTGATTGTTAAACCAGAAAACTATATAAGATACAGAGATCTTATAATTGTTGTGGTTGTTAAAGTAATAAAATAAATTATGAACTCAGATAAAGTCCCTTGTGAAAGCTTAGATACTTCTTGATATTTTTACACACTTAGTTGCCTTACAACAATAAACTTCAATGTATTTTACTGGGATTTTATGTGATTGACCAACACAAGAAAGATTTTGGCCAAAAAATATTTGACAAGCTTTCTTTGCTTATATGCCTCTAAATAAACAACCAACTGCCTTCAGAAGTCACTTAATTAGTAAATGCAGTCTACTGGTGGGTAAAAAGTAATAAGTAGTCCAATTTGGAGTTTGCTACAAGCCATGTAGGAGATACAGCAAATATGAGACCAAGTTGATGTTTTTGGCCTATATTTAAAACTAACTTTTTACTGTACTGCAGACACATCATCCCCCATGGTGAAAATTTTTATTGGTAATCATCATGTTATGGGCATGCTTTTCTTCAGCATGGACAGGGAAGCTGGTCGATGTTGATGTAAAGATGGGTGGAACTGAAATGGGAAAATCCTGGAAGAAAGCCAGTTAGAGGCTAGAAGAGACTTGAGACTGAGATGAAGATTCACCTTCTAGCTGGACAATAAACCTAAACATACAGCTAGAGCTATGATGGAATGGTTTGAATCAAAGCATAGTCAGGTGTTTGAATGGCCTAGTCAAAGTCCATACTTAAGTCTTATTAAGAATCTGTGGAAATACTTGAACATTTATGTTTCCACACACTCACACCTACTGAGCTTGAGTTATTTTTCAAAAATGAGAAAAGAAAGTCTCTAAATGTGCAAAGCTGGTGGAGAACATACCTCAAATGACTTGGCAAAACCAAGAAAAATTGGTTTAGAACTTCAGGTGGCAGTTTAAAGGTCGTGCATTTGAAGCAACAAACTTTTGTAAACAATAAGCAAGGCTGATAGAGACATACCTCAAAAGACTTAATGTTGCAATTCCAGAGGAAGGTAGTATTACAAGTTGAATACAAATGCAGGCCACACTTTTCAGATGATTTATTGGGGGAAAAACACTTTGATAACAATGTATCATTTTCTCTCCACTTCACAGTTATGGCACTTTGTGTATGTCACATAAAACACCCCATAATACATTGACGTTTGTGGTAGCAACATAACATGTGAAAAGGTTCAGGGGGTATGAATTCATTTAGAAGTTTTTGATTTCAGCCATATGTGCAGATTTTAATGCTTTGCTTCAACACAGGAAACAACAAAGGAAATGCTGTCATCCCGTTCAACAATAATGTTTAGTTTTCATCTTCATTTGACATGCAATGGCTGCATGTTCTTTTCTGAAACAAAAGCAAGTCTTTGACAACGTGCAGTATATAACAGTGCACCTGCCTGCATGTAATATAGGACATCCAGAATATACTATACACATTGTATCATTTACAGAGTATTTATGACAAAATTGAGGAAGAACTCTTTTTATCCTTCAGAGACTGATGCACCTAGTCTAAATTTCCTCATCTTCATGATTAATTTTCCAATTTTTTAAGTGCTGCACAGTTAAAGAATAGAAGGTTAGGATGGAAAACAATAAAAAAAAGTTAAGAAATGACGGACAGAAAAGACTTCTGGAAATCCCATTCTCCTTGGAAACTATAAATACCTTTGGAACAGTCCAGTCTGTGGACCCTTTTTCTCAGGATCTGCAGGATTGGCCTGGTGTCTGCTGAGTAGACCTTTCCTCAAAGCTGCACTCCTTGTCTAGCTGGCTCACATGTCAGCTACATTTTGCTTCACAGGGGCTTTCATTTGCTGACACAGAGGAAATGAGACGATGGAAAGAGTGAGTGCTGCAGAGCATAGATGAAACAAAGATAACAGTAGGCAAAGCTAAAGGAGGTGAAGCCGTACAAGCTACACGTTATTGTAATTTTAGTAAATGAGTTTTAATAAGTAATCATGTGTTTGCACTAAATGTACATTGTTAGAGAAGATCCAACTAGTCTCTAAACTGTATTTAAACGCCAGCTTATGTTATCCTCTTATGCCGTTTTAATTAATCAGAAAAATCTTTTTTTAAAGATCTTTTTTGTTGCTTTGACTTACATCTTGGGAGTTTCTGCCTAAAAAACAAAATTAATGAATGTGTTTATTTAAAAGTGAAGTATAGACACTGAATTTGTCTTCACCTTTTTGAGGAGTTCATCTTTCTTTTTCTGCTAATAAAACATATGCTGCAGATCTTCCAACTTATTTTTCCTTCAGATTACAACTCCTTGTCTCGCTTCTGTCATCGTGCACGTTTATTTTCATCTGCAAGAAGCCAAAGAGTGTAGGAAGAGGTAATGAAAATAACAGTTTGTGGCTTCTAGACATTCTGGAGAATTGAACAAAGTCTAATATGGTTTTAATAAGGAGAGAAAAAAATAGCAATAGGGACAGAGGAAATGAAAGCATATAGTGGCCGGTTTGATTTCCATCTCCCAGCCACTCTGTGTCCTATTTCTAGAAGCTTCTGTAGTGTTAGACTTATGCTGAATGCAACCAGTCCTAAATTTAAACACAGCCTAAATGGCCCATGATGACAGAACAGGAAGAAGAAAACCTACTAATTAGTGAAAAGACTCATTAGCAATGGATGACAAGACTGAGACCTGGTTTGTGTATGTGTGATAAAAGCTGCAAGGCAGGGGCTATTGATTGTAAAAGGAGAGAATAGACTGTCTTCAACATCAATCAGGCTTTGAGGGGTGCAAATTAAGACAATCTCAGAGAAAATGAGGAACTGGTTAGAATAAAGGAACAGTTAAAAGATGTTTAATTCCCAAACAGCTACAGTTTTGCAGAAGACATCTTTTCTTTATATTTTGATTCCAAAAAGCCAAGCATTCTTGTATACCTGAATTTGGTTTGGATTTATGTCTAGACCTTAACTTGGCCATTTAATCACATTAATATATCAGGATCTAAACCATTCTACAGGTCCTTCTCAAAATATTAGCATATTGTGATAAAGTTCATTATTTTCCATAATGTCATGATGAAAATTTAACATTCATATATTTTAGATTCATTGCACACTAACTGAAATATTTCAGGTCTTTTATTGTCTTAATACAGATGATTTGGCATACAGCTCATGAAAACCCAAAATTCCTATCTCACAAAATTAGCATATTTCATCCGACCAATAAAAGAAAAGTGTTTTTAATACAAAAAACGTCAACCTTCAAATAATCATGTACAGTTATGCACTCAATACTTGGTCGGGAATCCTTTGGCAGAAATGACTGCTTCAATGTGGCGTGGCATGGAGGCAATCAGCCTGTGGCACTGCTGAGGTCTTATGGAGGCCCAGGATGCTTCGATAGCGGCCTTTAGCTCATCCAGAGTGTTGGGTCTTGAGTCTCTCAACGTTCTCTTCACAATATCCCACAGATTCTCTATGGGGTTCAGGTCAGGAGAGTTGGCAGGCCAATTGAGCACAGTGATACCATGGTCAGTAAACCATTTACCAGTGGTTTTGGCACTGTGAGCAGGTGCCAGGTCGTGCTGAAAAATGAAATCTTCATCTCCATAAAGCTTTTCAGCAGATGGAAGCATGAAGTGCTCCAAAATCTCCTGATAGCTAGCTGCATTGACCCTGCCCTTGATAAAACACAGTGGACCAACACCAGCAGCTGACACGGCACCCCAGACCATCACTGACTGTGGGTACTTGACACTGGACTTCTGGCATTTTGGCATTTCCTTCTCCCCAGTCTTCCTCCAGACTCTGGCACCTTGATTTCTGAATGACATGCAGAATTTGCTTTCATCCGAAAAAAGTACTTTGGACCACTGAGCAACAGTCCAGTGCTGCTTCTCTGTAGCCCAGGTCAGGCGCTTCTGCCGCTGTTTCTGGTTCAAAAGTGGCTTGACCTGGGGAATGCGGCACCTTTAGCCCATTTCCTGCACACGCCTGTGCACGGTGGCTCTGGATGTTTCTACTCCAGACTCAGTCCACTGCTTCCGCAGGTCCCCCAAGGTCTGGAATCGGCCCTTCTCCACAATCTTCCTCAGGGTCCGGTCACCTCTTCTCGTTGTGCAGCGTTTTCTGCCACATTTTTTCCTTCCCACAGACTTCCCACTGAGGTGCCTTGATACAGCACTCTGGGAACAGCCTATTCGTTCAGAAATTTCTTTCTGTGTCTTACCCTCTTGCTTGAGGGTGTCAATAGTGGCCTTCTGGACAGCAGTCAGGTCGGCAGTCTTACCCATGATTGGGGTTTTGAGTGATGAACCAGGCTGGGAGTTTTAAAGGCCTCAGGAATCTTTTGCAGGTGTTTAGAGTTAACTCGTTGATTCAGATGATTAGGTTCATAGCTCGTTTAGAGACCCTTTTAATGATATGCTAATTTTGTGAGATAGGAATTTTGGGTTTTCATGAGCTGTATGCCAAAATCATCCGTATTAAGACAATAAAGGCCTGAAATATTTCAGTTAGTGTGCAATGAATCTAAAATATATGAATGTTAAATTTTCATCATGACATTATGGAAAATAATGAACTTTATCACAATATGCTAATTTTTTGAGAAGGACCTGTAGCTCTTCAAACACACTGTTTCTCTCTGTCCAGACCCCAGAGGGGACCCGTGTAGAAGAGACAGGATCTCTGCAGAAGCGGGGTTTTATTTGGACAGTGACGTCACAGAAATCCGCTGTTTTCCCTTTTCCTAGCTGTGCTGGGAGTAGGTTAATGCGATTTATTTTGAAAGTTTCAGAAAAGTTCGTACCAGACTTTCACGTTGTAACCATGGCTGTGGTCCCAACATCTCAGTTTTTAGATTTCTATTTGTTAAGAAAACTAAAACCATTTCAAAACATAGAATTTGCGCTTGTAATGACAGAACGTGGAAAAGTATACAATACTTTACATTTCTGGGAAGGCTAAAATGAGAAGGGGTAGTTAGGATAAGGAAGATGACTGACACATTATCCTGACTGTAGGCTGTCAATACAGTGGACAAGATGGGGTTGCAAAAATAATCATTTCTTCTGCACCTTCACACAGTATGAAAGAATCCACAATCCTTTGGAGCTGATCTGCAGAACAGAAAGAAGGACAATAAGAGAGTCAGTGGAGGACATAGAGATCGGGTCGCTCCCATATGCGTACACTGACACCTGATATTCGTCCTGGTGGTTGAATCAACATTCTCGGCTAGTGACACAGATGTGCACACCGTCTGTTACTGTTCAGAAGTTAAATAGCTGAGGGGGAAAACTACTGAAGGAGATGAAGTGATACTCGTTTGTTTATATTGAGAGAGGATATTTAATAGACCCATAAAACTGTAATTGGCCAGACTACTGACTGGCACTTTACAGAATCTCCATCTCAGCTCGCAAAGTACAGAACCTTACTGTGAACCCATTCTAGTGTCACATGAGGTTGATTTCCATTATCTCATCCAGCAATGCCTTCATCCTGGCTGTAATTCTGCTTGAATCCCTGTCCCCACCTGGTTTATCTCTTTTATCATTTAATAGACAGAGAAAATACATTGCAACCTCACTAAGGCGGACAGCTGTGTTGGTAATATTTATTCTCAAGATATTATGTGATTTCCTCTACTTCCTCCATCTGTCATTCAAGCAGGTGTAGCTCATTCCCTACACCTCATCCTTTTGCCCTGTTTCTGTTATTCAAATCAAGCTGGATTCTCAGTTTTGCTGCTGATGAAAGAAAACATCTCATATTTTGATTTTTTCACTCTCTCCATTCTTTCTTTTCGTCCATTTTCAGTTCTGTCAAAATCTGTATGTTGCATGTGTATTTAAAGAAATGCTCTGAGGTCATTGGGTTTTCAGTTATATCCACATACTACTGCGGCGGAGGGATACAAATTGGCATACACACACTCACAAAGTCCAGATGTTGTGTCCTCTGGCTGCCCTTCAGCCATGGTAGTAGTAGCTGCAGCTGCCTTGTGGTTCCTTAGCCTGAAAATTTGCTTTTACAAGGAGAGGTGAGCAGAAGCGCAAAGCAAACCCTAATCCTCATCCATGGCTGCAGCTGCCAAGTCTTGAAGACATCTTAACCCGAGGGCTCAAGGTTGCACGTGTCTCAAGATATGGGTGTGATCTTGTTGCTGTGATTTACAGAACGTTCTGTCAGCTGAGAGATTTCATGCCAGTATGTTTTCCTTGTATGGATTATTTTGCAGCAGGAAGCACAGTAAACCCAAAAAGATGAAATGTTTTCTTTACTGAAAGATCTTTTAGTGTTTTTTTTTTTTGTATATAATACACGCAGAAAAAAAAGTTGAATTTGTTTTCTTTTTATACCAAAGAGAGGTAGACAATAAGCAGGATAGAGATTTGTGTTCAAAATGTAAGACTGGAACCTTTAATGCAGCAGAAAATTACATTTTGGCTTATTTTACATTATTTTGTTTATTTCTAAATGTAGTTTAAAGTCATATTCAACTACTTGAGATCATTTCTGGTTTCGCTGCTTTTATTAACTTTTGCTTTTATTAAGAAGTTTATTTCAACACCAGCATTTTCCTTTTGCATCCCAGTCTCACTCAGAATATGACTATAGCTTCTTTTATGCAAAATATAAACTCATATCAGGTTAAAACCCATACATTTTTTTTCTTTCTGTAAACATGCAAAGTAAAACAAAATACCAGGTCTTTTGTAATAAGGAATTCAGGAATTTTCTGACCCATTGCTATTTATTTATTTACTTATTTATTTCATTGCTGATATCAATGAGAGAGAACAGAAGCTACATTTGGTATTTTTGAATTTTATTTTACTGTATGGCTTTAATTAAAGCCAATTAGCCTTTTTCATTTCATCAAACTGGCAGTTCTTACAGATATTTCAAGTAAAAGTAAAATTCTCTAAACTACACTTAGTACACTTATTTTTATTTTTTAGATTTAGACAAGACCTTTAACTAGCCTTAAAATATGATTACAGAGTCATATTCTATAAATTAGAATATGCGTTGCAGCAAGGCTTTTTTTGTTTAATTTTAAAAGTACCTTTTTTAAAATAAGAACCTTTTAGCAGGCATTAAACATTCTTTCATTTAGCCCACATTTCTGTATTAAAATGTTTTTTATTGTCTGATGTAACATTCTAATCTTAAATTAGTTGTTTTTTCATTAGCTGTAAGCAGAAAATCATTATAGTTAACAGAAATAAAATCTTGAAAACATCAGTCTGTGTGTAAATAATCCATGTGTTTCACTTAGTGAATTGAGTTACTGAAATAAATAAACTCAATCATTTTCTAATTTATTGAATGGATCTGTACATTTAAACTCCCTTTAACATCTTGTGTTTGTGGTTAGCACGCTTAAAGCTGTTAGAGCTGATTGTTATTAGAAACTGTATACCCAAGTCACCGTGTGTATTCCCTGCTGAACGTTAGATCCTACATTAAATAGGGCTGCACAATATATTGCAAACTTGTCGTTATCGGATTATCACTGTACTCTATAAGCATATTCGCAAAGATCTGGCTGGACTGCAATAAGTATTAGGTAACTATCACATCTAGTACCATGCATTCAGGTTCTCTATTAATATGTATTTGATGACACTTGATATGGAATGCTGCATAAAAAAGTTTAAGAAGGTGGAAAGGTGCAAAAGAAACCACAGCTAAGTTATTATAGCCAAGAGTGACTTTTTCAATAAAACCATGTACAGTGGCTTGTAAAAGTATTCATACCCCTTGAACTTTTCCACATATTGTCCAATTACAACCACAAACATAAATATATGTTATTGAAATTTTATGTGAAAGACCAACACAAAGTGGCACACCATTGTGAACTAGAAAGGAAATTATACATGATTTTTTTTTTTAATGCAACATTTAAAGTTTTTTTAATGTGACAATATATGGAAAGGTTCAAACAATACTTTTACAAGCCACTGTAGTTAACATGAAAATATTCAACTGTATATTTATTTTTTTAGTAGCTGGATAGAGTACTCTTCTTGATTCTGTGGTCGCATCAACACTTCTAATAATTTATTTATTGCTTGTCATATTGTTATTGCAACATTCACCAATGTTATCGCATGTCGCACCAATTACCAATATCGTCCAGCCTTTACAAACCCAACGTGTTACATGACAGAGGTTAAAATCTCAAAAGGATAGAACAGAGCAACTTTGCTCTGTGTAGCCTTCCTGTTTTCTGTTAAAGTCCAACAAGCATGGAGCTGGTTGAATTACAGATGCTGATCTCACTGATCAAGCTGACAGTCTTTCATTTTTAGTCTCCAGTCATCTAGATTATTGTAATTCTTGTTCTGTAGTCTAGGTGAGGCATTCCTGCAGAATTTGAAGTTTCCAGAACATAGCAGCACACTTTTTAACTGATACTGTAACAGATGAAAAAAAACTGTGCTTCTGAAATCTATGCGAATTCTTATTTCTTTTACATTTATTTAAAAATAATTATGGCTTAGTCTTATGGTTTTAAATTGACTGGCCTATCTTTTTCATGTAATCACCCCCCTGAGCTGGGCCAATCAACCAGCCAATTTCACCAGGATGTAAACTAAAATGTAATGGTTAGGTTTTATCTGGTTACATTAAAATTTATTCTATTGCATTCTGCAATTTTCTTCCTTTTTCTGCCTTTTTCATTATGTTTGACCACTTTGGTCAACAATTGTTGAGTTTTTTTTTAGCTGTAGTGGCCTTTATTGTTGTTATTTTTCCAAAGTAGACAAAGAGGAAGTGTGGTGGAAGACATGCAGCATAGGTTCTTTTTGGTTGGGACTTGAACCCAGGACAGCTGCATCGAGGACTGAGTCCTCTATATATGGGTCACGCACTTTACGGCTACGACACGTGATGTGCCCCAACAGCTCTGATTTTTACATATGCTATATCAGCATACATTTCTTTTGCCATATCCCTACCTTTACGATTTAATGTGTTCTTGAGCTCCACTGGATGAAACATTATATTTTTTAGAAATGTGTGTATTTTTTCTTCATTAGTTGAAAATATCACAGTAATGGGTTGCATTGCCATGAAATCTTGCACAAAGTTTTAGGCTTGTCTGCAAAGTAATTGCGATGACTTATGCAGTTTGTTTGGAGTTACTTTCTTTCCAGTTGTGTCATTTCCTGGACCTGTGTCTTCTGTAAAAGTTGCAGCTGGTTTTAGTGTATACCAGCATGACACTGGGCATGAGGTGAGGCACACTGTGGCCCAATGAACAGTCCAAGCCCATCGTGCATGCATGCATTAACACCCACAGCCAATTTAGAACCATGTGTTAACCAAACAAGCAAGCCTTATGGTGAGGGGATGAAGCCAGAGCACTTGCACATGTGCAGGGACAATATGCAACTTCCACACTGGAGGTTGGACCAATACCATTGGCTCTGAGGCGTTACGTTTCCTGCACAGTGCTGCAAAAAATGGACTATAAAGGTGGCAAATACAAGATCTGCTCAGCATTAGCCTGAACACCATTGTTTTGTAGTACTGCTTCACAGAGCTCCCAGGCTGATTGTGTACTTGGATTTATCCTCCTAAAGTATGGTGCTTGTTAATTAATTAGACTGTCATCATGGTGATCTCACAGGAAATGCTGTCATCCCCTAATATCCTTTGCTTTGCCTCTCAGCTGTGTGTCAGCATGACTGAATATGGCAAAAAACAATGATTGTGAATTTGATTTGCTTAATTGTGCACATTATTTAAACACAACTAGAATCTCTAGCCAAATGTATGAATCACTCTCCACATGTGGCTCCTAAAAGCAGCTCTGCTGTTACAGACACTAAGCATTTTAAAATAGTCTGATCTCAACTTGTGCCTAGTTTGGTCCGAATGCCAGAGAATCCTCTTGCCCGTGGAAGGAAATCAGCCAGTTGTGTCAGTGATGAACTGCTCAGTGGCAATTCCACTCCAGGTTCAGCATTTCTTCCTCCTCGCTGTTTTCTGATGTATTGCTTTTTTGGCCTGAGTTTACTCTGGTCTTGTGCTGCTCACCACGTTTATTTTTCAACCTACTCTCCTGCATGGATTTATCAAGACATCCCTGCCTTCATGATGCAAACTATTGGACTGCATTGCAACAAATGGTCTTCAGTCATGACTCTGGTGTTTATTCTATGCAGGACTTATTATCAACTGTGTTAGAGCTTTAGTCATGTTACTTCACAATTGTTTTGGAAAGCCAGCCCAGCGGAATGTTTTGCAAATCCTCTTAGAGGATAAAACTTTTAAAGGAGCGGACCAGGAACAAGGAAACATCTGTTCAACATACGGGCAATGTTAGTCAAAAGTCTGGTATGGACAGAGAAGAATCATCCCTAGGAGAGGTAAAGAAGTTGAAGCGTGCATTTTATGTCGATGCATGGATTCGTTGTGCAGTAATATCAATTTCCTTGATAGCTGAGACCTATAAATTTGGTTTGAACCATCGGTGTGGCCTATGCCCTATGTTCAGCTGGCTGCCGATGATTTGTGCTTCTCTTTATCCATCTGGCAAGTCTGGTCCCTGCACAGGAGTCTTTACATTCAGAGGAAGAGTCAAACACCGTAGGAAACAAAAGTTGCTCATATATAAAAATATTAGATTTGTGAAAGACATTTCTTCAGGCAACTGGCAATGTATTAAAAAAAGCATTAATTTGTTCCAATTCTTAGCTTCTTGATTCAGACAAAACCAGAATATCTGATTCTAAAAACATCTGAGATTTAATTTCTAACTTTCTCTTTTTTTGGATGGCTACCCTCCATCCTTCATTAATTCAGTTTAAAAAAAGACAAAATTCATCCATGAGGACTTAACTTTTAAATCTCACCTCAAACATCTGTGAAATAAAGAAACTGAGGCTGCAAAATCGCAAAGCCTTCCTTATTGTCTCAGATTTTAAAAGAGTAGATGTCATGTAGATGTGTGAGTATAGAGCAAAAGCCAGGATCCATTTCTCTTAGCCGGAGGTCTGGCTTCAAGTCCAGAACTTCAAGTGCGTACTAGGATATACTTTATGTCTGGTTTATGTAATTTTCACATCAACATGCAAATAAAAAAAGACAGCTTCCAAGTTTTAAGGAAGCTCTGTGTTATTTCTGTCGCTAAACATATGTGTAACTAAAACCATTTTTACACAGACTCCAGACAAATCATAAGTTTCAGGATCATTTTACTCGTACACAAATTATAATATATAATAAAAACAGGAAACTCTCCAAGTCACTTGTAATCTCGCCTGAAATAAGTTAAAGCAAGAGCTAATGTCACAATACAACGCAGAGAGGTAGGACATTCAGTGACAAAAAGTCAACAGATTATTATTATTATCCAGACATCCTAGAAACGAGCTTTCACCGTAAAGAGTTTCATGACCACTTAGTCTGTTTTGAATATATTAAGTAAAGATTAGTTTGCACAAATTAAAACTATACATTCAGTAAAAAAAAAAAAAAATTCTGTACTTGTATTTTAAATACAACTAATTTTTGTGTGTACCTTGAAAATGTACATCTAGCTCACAAATCCCTTGATACTTGTAACAGTTTCAAAAAGGCTCTTTGTTAACGGGAGTTTTAATGTACTCTGCCCCTCATCCTAATAGTCAAAGAGTCTCTTTAGGTCTACATCTACTCAAATAGATAACATACTATTATAGCACCCTGTGGAGAAGGGAGTGAACTTGTCAAATTCCTTTTGCATGGAAATAAATAAAACAAGCAGCAGTTCAACTGGCAAAAGTGAAAACCTCTTTTTCCCACATTTCTTCTACCATAAAAGCTGCTGGATCTGGAAAGAAATGATCTTAGTGTCCATAGTTTCTCATTCATTGTCCATATGTATGTAAATGTGTTTCACCTGTGGAGCATTTGGGAGCACTGGAGTTCCTATTTAATGCAAAATTGAAGTAACCACATCCTCTGCATCTTCCTCTTAGCATTTGCTCCCCAAACCACCAGCTTGGGAGTGAGAGGATAACAGACAGAAAGAGGAAGATTTGGGGTTTGAGTTATTATCCAATCTCTGTGTTCATGTCAGCTTCAGCTGCAGATCCAACAAGTAGCCAGCAGGCCCATGTTACCCTCTAACCCACTTTACAGTGCCTTGCAGAAGTATCCCTGTATGGGGGAAATTTACTGCCAAAAATAAAGAGCACATATTTTCAATTTGAGAGCAGGATTTCATTCTGCTTGCACTCAAAACTAGTAATGCTTGCACTCAAAACTTCTGCTTTCTTTCAAATATACTCTGTTCTCTCTCAAATCTTTGTTTCTGTGCTCTGATCTAATGCTTCTTGCATAGATAATTTCTCCTCCTGCTTCCTTCATCCTCCATGCGCGCAGACTTGCTCTATGCTCGGATCAAAACTGCGCCCTCAAGTTTCTTCCCTGCTCCCAAATTATTTTTGCTCTCTCTCAGATGAAAGTCGTATCATCCTAGCAACCATATCAGCCAATAGAACGACAGTATGCAACTGCTAGGTCACAGGCTTAGTTGGGGTGTTTGAGTACAAACAGAATGAAATCTTTCTCTCGAATTGAAAATATGTGCTCTTGATTTTTGGCAGTAAATTTCCCCTGAATATCCCTGCCCTTTGAACGTTTACCCATTTTGTATTGTTATAACCACAATATGCAATATGCATTTTTTTTAGATTGTATGTGAACAAGCAACACAGAGTACTGCATAGCCTTGAATGGAAAGAAACAAAGACACAAGGTCTTCAAAATGTTCTACAAATAAAACTGTGAAAAGCATGGTGTCCATTTGTTTTCTCCGATTATTGCTCTCCTTGGCTGGCCTGTAGGGGTGGAACAATACACTGTATTCATTTGGTTCACGTGTGTGCCAAATGAATACAATGCTGTTTTAAACCTGTCCATATACAGGACGTTCATGTGTGGAACTAAAGTGCAGAACTCTACGCTCTGATGTGCAACTTTAAAAAGCGGCACCAAAACCAAAACAAAGTAATAGGACTCCCGGCTAATACCATAGTCTGCTATTTGAAAACAGTGATATATTTATTCAGCTACAGTGATAATGGAGAAACAGAGGTAGCCTTAACCAAAGCATTTTTCAACAAGGTAGGCAGCTTGCTTTTCACTGGACTTCATTACTCGCCTGAAACGATATCAAGATTAAGGTAAACATCATGGTGGCACAGAGAAAAACACGTGAAAACTCAGCTGTCTGTAGCATTCAGTCAGTCAGTCAGTCATTTTCTACCGCTTATTCCATAGTGGGTCACGGGGTAGCTGGTGCCTATCTCCAGCAGTCTATGGGCGAGAGGCGGGGTACACCCTGGACAGGTCGCCAGTCCATCGCAGGGCAACACACAAATAACCAAGCACACACTCATTCATACACCTAAGGACAATTTTTAGAGTGACCAATTAACCTAACAGGCATGTCTTTGGACTTAGATGGAGAGCCATGATTCGGATGATTACTTGAACAGCACTCTCTGAGATGTTCATTGTGCACTACTTTATGTTGTTAAAATCCTAAGCAAACATATTGAAGTTTGCGGTTTTAACCATGATAAAATGTTCAGTCGGTATAATTACTTCTGCAAGGCACTGCATATTCAGGAGTGCAACATGGCATCTTAAATTCCCCCTCTTTGTTTTTACAGTTTTGTTGTCTGTGGTAAATTAACGGTTACTTGAGAAAAACCTGGCACAGTGTGAGGACAGGTTGGGACTCACAGAAAGAAGGCATTGTTGTCTTGCCATGGTAGAGGATTTGGAGATTGTTTGTTTGAGGTATTGTGGCTTTAAAAAGACAACAATAATTTTGACAGATAGGTTGGGATTAGAGGCTTACAGCTCCTGCTCTGTGGAAAATGTGTCACTACCTCATGGGAAAGCCAAGTTTAACTGTGCATCTAACGCACAATTACCAGAAGATGTAATGAGTTGAAGCTTATAAGGTCTATATAGTGAGACTGCAAAGTGTAAAAAGCAATAGCTTTTAAGAGATAACTCAAACAAGATGCTGCATGAAAGCCTATTTCTTTACTCTCTTCTGTTGTGCACGCATACACTACATGTGTGCATACTGCAGGTTCAGAAGCGATAATGAGCACAATACCTGCTAAATCTTTCACAACCGCCTGACCTCTTCAACTTGAGTTTGCTGTCTTTACAAACATTCCTCTGATTTCATCACTCCTAGATGTTTCTGCTCATTACCTCTGATAACATGCATCATCTGTCACCGAAGACCACCTAATAAATGCAACCCTCTCGACTGTTTAGATACGTAATCACCATAGAAACGGAGCGAAAGAAGTTGCAGCAACACAAGCATTTGTTTTTTGGTAATCTTAGTCACCTTTTCTTTTACATCAATGACAACGAGTTCCTCTTTTACTGGACAAGTCCTATTCTGTCTCACCCCAGGGATGTGAGACCGCTGGGAAATTTGGCTATACTCCTTCCAGTATCTCTCTAAAATATTTACTCATCACTCTCCTCCTCATTTAAACTAGACCTAAAGATTGTGTTGAGGTTGATTTTGAACTGATTTTTTCAATATTGAAGGGTTGAGTAAAATGTGTTCAAAATGTCTGTTTGCATTATTTGTCCCTCAGAGCGCCAAGAGCCTCCAGAGCAACAAGGATTCCCGGATCCTGTGGGCCAAAGACGACCTTTTACTGACCACCTGCTTTGATATGGTGAGACCTTTTAATCACAGCCTTCGTTAATCACACCTCAACAGAGAATGGCCCAACTGATCATCTTAATCGAAACAATCTGTTTTTTTCTTTAAAGTGTTAAAGGAAAAATATATTTATTATTATTATTAGCACAAGTCTCAAAAATGCTAATACGTTTCACATTTGACAAACTTTTTAACTTAATTAAAATAAAACAATTCTGTTTCTTAAGACTCAGAATATTAAGTAAGACCAATAGAGAGGTTGTTTTAATATAGAAACGGTATGTCATGGTCCTGTTATGACCTTCACAATCATGGGGAAGGCTGCTGACTGTTCACAGGTCCTGTATCCACGCATAAATGTCACGGTGGGGTTTTGGGATGGACCGAAGCGCAGACAAGAGCTTGGAAGCAGCATCTTAAATAATCCTTATTTTATTTGAAGGATCAAAAACGTAACAAAATCACTGCAGGTACAACACAGAACCGGAATCCAAAAATTTACGAAGCTGCGACACTGCAGGAACATGGCATGAACGAGGGTAGAAAGTGTGAGCGAAGGAACCAGCAAATGACAATGAAACAAAACCAACTAATATACAGAGGGAGAACAAAGGCAGGTAATCAAAGGAACTAAGAACAGGTGAGACAAGGAGGCTGGGAGGCAGAGGGAGCAGGTGAACCTAATAAAACCAAAGCATGAGGAAAGGGACTAAAGACAAGACAGTAAGCAGACCTAAAAGAAACTATAAACCAAGATAAAAATAAAGCATAAGAATCAAGAATAAACATGAACTGAAGGAAACTAAGAAACTGGAGGGAACACAACAACCTAAGCATTTAGCAAAACAGAAACCATAAGGAAACCCTGACTACAAAAGTAAAGAAACCTAAGTAAACAATAACTAAAGCTAACCTATAAAGGAGAGGGTGGAAAACAAAGATGAACTAGAGGAACAAAGCTAAGAAGAACTGGAGAATAAAGGGAACTTAAACTGAGTAATAACTAAAAGGGGAAAACAAATGGCGAGAGGAGTAACAGAAAACAAACTAATAAATGAGAGTGCAAGGGAACCAGAGAACTAAGAGAAATAATAATAATAATCATAAGGAAACCATTCTAAGAAAATAAACAAGAAAGCAACGCCAAGGGAACTAGGAGCGAGGAGAGCACACTGGGGGGCAGAAGGTAACCCAAAACTGAAAACCACAACTAACATGAATACAAAAACACAAGTAAGAAACATCTAGCTAAAAAGGTAAACAAAAACACAAAAGCAAAGTCCACCACGACAATAATAGAATGTTTAGTGGAAGAAAAAAATTCTTAGTTTTTCCTGTGTTCTCCTCTTTGTGCATTTTAGTTTAGAATCTTAATTAGTGTTAATCTTCTTCCCTTTGGTTTATATGATTTTGTGTTTTAGTTCAGAATCCTTCTCCCCCTGCTTTGATTCTCCCTCAACTGTTCTGCATTGCCCCGATTGTGCTCACCCGCTTCCATGTCACTAATCAAACCTCTTTGGTATTTAAGTTCTGTGTTTTTTTGTTGTCGTTTGCTGGATTCTCCAGTTGTGCTCATCCCTGTTCCATGTCCTGTTCTCATTGTGCAAATCTTTCTTTTTTTTCTTTCTAAAATCCTCCTCATCTCCATGCTTCTCCCAATGTCCTGCTTGTATTTGGGTCCAACTGAACCATTAATCATGACATGCACAAGAAACCGACAACTGCAGCTGCCTCACCTGGACTTAGCAGAAAAAGGACTAGAGTGTTGCTCAGTGGTCAGGTTTGCGTTTCATTTGGAAATCAAAATCCTTGAGTCTTGAGGAAGAATGGAGAGGCACAGAGTCCACGTTGCTTGAGCGCCAGGTTGAAGATTTAACAGCCCGTGATGATTTGGGGAGCCATGTCATCTCTTGATGTTTGTCCACTGTGTTTTATTAAGTCCAACATTGAAACAGTAATTCATACAAAAGGAGCCCTAAACAAAAACATGGCTTTCTAATTTAGTTTAGTTTAGTTCCACACATAAACGTTCTGCATATGGACAGGTTTAAAACAACATTGTAGTCGTTTGATCATTCTTCTTTCCAAAATAACTCAAGCTAGAGAGCATCTTTGAACTGCAGTATTCAACTCTTGACACAACTGGATTTAGGTTGGGACTTTGACTGGACCACTCCAGCAAATGAATATGGTTTGAACTAAACCGTTCGCTGTACCTCTGGCTGTATTTTTAAGGTTGTTGTCCTGCAGGAAAGGAAAACTTGTCCCTCGTCTCAAGTCTTCTGCAGTCTGTAGCCCATTTTCTTCCAGGATTACCCTGTATTTAGCATAAGCTTGAGTTCCCATCAATTCTGACCATCTTCTCACCCTCAGCATGATGCTGTCACCACTTTGTGTCACTGTGTGGAAGGTGTGTTCAGGGTGATGAGAAATGTTGGTTTTCCTACTTAATTTAATGTAGGCCAGACAGTTAAAGTTGGGTCTCATCTGACTACAGCACATTGTTCCACATATTGTCTACCTAAATAGCTTGTGGCAAGCTTTAAAAGGAACGTCTTATGCCTTCCCTTAACAATGGCTTTCTTCTTGCCATTCTTCTATAAAGGTCCGCTTTATGGAGTGCGCAGCTAGTAGTGATCTTGTTGACAGATTCTTCCACATGAGTTGTGGATCTCCACTGCTCCTCCAGAGATACCATGAGCCTTGTGACTCCTGCCCTGCTTAATGATCTCCTAATCTGGCCTGTCAGTGTAGGTGGACAGCCATCTTATGGTAGGTTTGCGGTTGTCCAATACTCTTTCCATTTTCAGATGATGGATTGAAGAGTCCTCTTTGAGAGTTTTAAAGCTGGGAACACAGGGGTGAACTCTATTTAATAATCAGATGACAACTGAAGGTAGTTTGTTTATACAAGTATTTAATTAGGGCTGTCAGAGAAAAAGCAGCTTGACTTCTATTCCTAAAGAAGGTTTAAATCCATACAGAAAAATTATGTGACAAGACTTAAAAACTGATGTTCAGACACACTCCATCAAATCTGCCTGACCTTGAGCTGTTTTACAAAGAAGAATCTGCAAAACAAAATATGCAAATCTGGTAAAGATTAACTGAAAAAATCTCTCAGTGAAATGTTGTAAAAAGTTTTGGCTCAGAGGTGCTTAATACAAATGCATGCCACACTTGGTCTGTTCACTTTTAACTGTAAACAAGTAGCTTTCATCAAATTCAAAATGACTGTATGTGTTAAAAAAAATTAAGTTTCATCTTCTTACTCCCCATTATATTTCATTATTGACAAGCTTTTCTAAATATGTAGCTTTATAGATTATTTTCTTATAAGTATCTGCCTCCCTGTGATCACCTGCGTGTTTGTTTTGGTTGGGTGTGCAGATGCGAGCTCGTGAAGTCAGACTTTGGGACAGCAGGAAACTCAGCTCTTCAGTCAGCTCGCTGTCACTCGGCACCTCCAGTGGGTAAGTTCACCATCTCTTTATAAGCCTTATCCTCTATAGCAGACCTGTGCTGTCAAAACGCTGACCTTGATGCAGTTTAATGCTCATTTGTCAGCGAGAGATCATGTGTTGCTGCACAAAGCGTGTCTCTGTGATCCAAACAGACGGAATGTGTGTGTGCAATGTGTCTACTTGAGTAGCATGCACGTGTATAAAGTGCTATATGGTGGGCCTTCACACTTATATGTATGATTGGACAGGAGTGTGGACCTCCCAGAGTTATGACACTGTCTTTCTACATTCCTGCCATTTCCTGGGTCTGGTCACACACACACTGACTCCTGTCATGTCTCATGTCTCAGCAGAGGAGAGGGTGTGTGTGTATGTGTATACAGCAGAGGGTCAGGAAACAGCAGCAGACTCATAGACACTTCTCTCCACAGCTCAGCCTTTGTCATTTTCTCAGTCGCTAGGTTTATTTTTCCTCACACGGCTGCCGAGGACCAGAGGGTAGCAGGAGCGTGGCTGGTTTCCAGAGAACGAGAGGGAAGTTGGGGGGTTCAACATTCCTTTGTCAGTTCTAGTTCAAGCATTTTAGTGCCATTACAAGTAGGTTAGAGGGCCAAGTTTCTCTCAACTGGAGCTGACCCGATTTTATCATGTCACTCAGCGTGCTGTGGAGGATTAAAACGATTTGTCAAACCTATTGTTGCTGAAAAAGAGGCAGTGATGAAGCAGCACAAAGCAAATTTGTTGGCATCTTTGGTAAAGATTGCAGTCACATGATCTCAAACTTATTTTGACCAATTCTCTTTGGACAATCTCTTGAGGATCTGGAGTCCTTGGTCCTTTCTTATGCTGTCTTACCAGGAATTTTTGGATCAAGTACTTTGGAGAGAGAGTACAAATTGGTTCAATTTTTTAACATTTATTTAATATTGGTTTAATTCAGTTTACAACTTGTAATAGATTTTTAATCATTAATTTATTTTTGCACCTGCCTGCTGTAACAAACAGAGTACATTCTTCAATTCTTCAATTTTAGGAGCGTAAACGATTTGTCTTCGGAAGCAAAAACAAAATAAATAACCTCTGTGTACAATTCCTTGAGACACATCTACTTGGTTATATCAGTTTCACCGTGTAAATGCTCTGAAATGATCCAAAAAACACCAGGTTGTATTCTCACCTCATATCAGTGATAGGAGGCAGACGTCGGTGGAAGCGAGATTCCTTTAAAATCTGTTACAAGTACACATTTCTGTGGAGTTTGGATTGAATCTATTTGTTATAATGTTTAGTTGTTGTGACAAAATGTTATAGAATAGTTTTATTGATGAAAATCATAGCTTTTAGGTCTGCGATGTTAGCCTCACTCCCACACTCAGCCACTAATAGCTGCAGTTGCGACTCATCTACTGGCCCTCTTCCACTGTAAAATCACTCCCAGCAAAATGTCTGTGAGTTAAAGTTTCAGAGAAAACGGCTCATCGTCAAAACATGCTTTAACTATTTTTCCAGGCCCACAGCATCTCACATTCTACACTGTACTTAGCAGTGGGTATAAGGAGCCCTTCCACCTAATCATCCTTTGTTTTACACCAAACTCACCAAAAGTGTTAAGTGCTTAAATAGCTCAATTTCAGTTACTTCAGACCAAAACAAAGACGTCCAGTCAAAGTCCTAGTAGAGTTCAGTGTACTTTAACATGTTTATGTCTGTGATGGTGGGACAGAAAGGCTTTTTCCTAGAATTACTCCAAGCAACAGGTTGATACGTAGATAGCATCTAATGGGTGTTATGGAGACACAAATTTAAGGTTGACATTTTCTAATTTACTCAGCGTACGATATTTCTGCAGTAAGATATGAACTTTTTTAAAGACTTTTTACAATTTTGTTTTTTATGATAGGTGCCAACAAGTTTGATATAGCCGCAACACTGCAGGTTTGTGGACGGCCTCCACGTGATTGCCAAGAAAACTGTAGTATCTAAATATGTTTAAACAGTTGTATTAGCCTGATGTTACAATCAGAATTAGATTTTTTCATTCCCATTTTAATACGTGTCTGATCATTGACACAGCAAGCCCTCGCCACTCATCTTCGTTTCTCCACTTCCTCTTTGATTTGTCTGAGACGAACCGTTGCCCTTCGGCGTACCTCTCCGCAATCATCACTTTTCTTAGGAGCTGTCATGCTCTTCATGGAAAGAGAAGATATTTTATGCCACGCATCACGCTGTTGCTGCTTATTGCCAAAATATTCCTGTTGGGATTCATACCATATGTCTGGAAAAATCCTTCTGGTTTGTCCCCGAAACCCACAGAAAAGCGTGTCAATTAGTTCATTTTACTGGTGAGTTTGTCTGTGGCGTCTGTAGCGAGACAGAAGAATGTTGAAGCTTATCAAGAAATACTGTGAAGCTGCTCTGTTGTTTGAGTGAAAATAGTAAGAGTTCAAGAGAATATTATGCAAATTTCTGGGGACAAATTGTTTCCTCCTGGTTTTTATGCTTTTCTGTGATCCCTTATACGCTTTTCCCAATTAGTATTAATCCAATTTTAATGGCTCCTAAAATAATATAATTTCCTGTATATTGATACTCATTTATTTAAAACTTAAAGTTTTCCCCTAGATGTAGCTGGGAGGGTAGGCGTGTGTGTGTGTTCTCCCATCTGCTCGACATCGGTTGTCCTGTTTTAAATCACTTTAATCATGCACTGGGATGGTGCATCGCAGAGCTATCACTCACAAAGCCGCATCACCAGATGGCTGCACACCAGCACTGATATAAGAGGCAAGCAATCAAATAACACATCAGATGTTTCCCTGCAATGAAATATGTTATTAAGAGGTGATTTGTTTTACTGGTCCCCCTGACTCTTTCTGTGTTTTGTTTTAAGACCCATATTGTTTTATGTCAAAACCTACAGGTTTTCACCATGTTGTAGGCAGAGAAAGTAGTAGGAGCTAGTATTTTTAACGAGTGGTTCTTCAGAGGGTTCAGTGTGTTTATATTTTGGACTTGGTCTGCTCTTTCACTCATTTGTTGGGCATAAATTGTACCTGACTTGAGTGGCCTAATGTGGGATGTACCACTTGTTGTGGTCGGTGAGTAGGCTAAATACCATTAGCAATACAAGCGGATGATTCTGTTAAATTCAGTTTGTTAATAAATTAACAACAAATATCATCTCACGGCACTTTACAAAACAAGCAGATCAAATTCACACACAGAAATTACTGAAATTTATACATAGAAGTCACAATGCAGTCAAATTCAGTTGATGAAACAAACTGGTGATAAAAAATATTTACCTACGAAAGCCCAGACGAAGTCCTCAAGCCACAAGCTTTGCAGCAATCCCTCCTCCTGAGCATCCACATGGCGACAGTGGAAAGGACAGACTCCCTTTTAACAGAAGCACTAGTCCAGGAGTACTTTCTTTGTGAAAGAAAAAATAAAGAGTCTTGGCACGTGTGGCTTAATCTATGAGAGAAATACAGATAAATGGATGACTGCTGAGCAAGTGGATGACAGGTAGTTAAAGGAGATGCAAACCATTAGAAGTTTAAAGAAACAAATTGTTCTTGCAGGTTTCACTGTTGTGTAGGCACAGCAGCCATGTTGACTTTAAACTTGTGGTAGATCCTGGATCTCCAACATTCCATGTCAGAATTACCATTTTAAAACATTTACCACTTCATTAAGTTAAACGCCTCCAGGGCCGAATTCATCCTGAATCTGAAAACAAGTGGCAACGTGTTTGATTAGGTCATTGGTCAAAATCTGAGTGGCTTAAACTGAACCATCAAGGGCTCAAGAAAACCTGACTGGAAAATTTTTATAGGGCCACAATAAATTATGGTATTTTCTTGTAAACAGCCTTGGTTGTTCTCATGATCTAAAATCAAATCTTCCAATTCGAAGATCCTGCAGAAAAGAGATTTAGCATTTTTGGTTATCAATGTAATTTTGTTGCTGCTTTATAACATGTTCAGGCCTCCTACAAGTAAAATACCCAAGTCAATTCTAATGTTTTTTCTGAAGTTATAGAAGCTGTTACAGACCTCTGCTCCTGGTTATTTTAACCATCTATCTGCCTTTTAATACACACACTAACAGGACACAGGTTCACAGGCTTGTAATGAGTCATAATAGTCATAACGATACCAATTTCAGCGGGTCTGTATGATGCCTGACAAGACACTATACTTGCGCTCATTATTAGCATGAAGCTGTCCTCAAATTCCCTTTGGACTTGCCTTAATTTCTTCATTTTCCAGCTTGTTAGCACAGTAAGTTATCCGTGGATAATTTAGTTTTAGTTCAGCTAGCTTGTGTATGACCAAGCGCCTCTGGAAGAGACAGAATGCAATATTCAAAACGAGACCTTGACTACATTTTTCTCTGCCCTTAAACTATCCAGTGCCAATTATGCTTAAGCTGCAGTGGAAGAATAAAGTCAAAACACTCTTATTGGGACATTTCCTCCCCTGTCATTTCAGGCCTGAGGTGCATATAAAGATGGATGCTTTTTTCTGGTCTGTTTTTGATTAAATGACTTGTGGTAAACATCTTGTGTAAGTGGAGCAGCGAGCCGGGTTGTATCAGGTTAGCTATGATGGCCACAAAGTTCAGTTAGACTGTTTCTTTTGGACTGTCACAACACAAAGAGGCCTGGTATCACGAGCCAGTAAAACGGGGTTGTGGGTGGAATATAATTTGGAGGGAAAATAATGGAGGGGAAATGTTTACTTTTGGGGTTTAAATAGAGACAGAAAAAGTGAAGGATAGATGGTGATGATTCTGAAAAGGATATTTTGGAGCGCGCAAAGGTTACTATTACCACAAACTCATTTTCCTTACAACTTGCAGATCTGGTCATTTGAGAATAGCTGGAGCTGGGTCTCTGTATACAAGTGTTCCCCTCATGCTCTTTCCTCCATAAACCAGAATTATAATAATGAGTTTAATTTGGCCTCTAAGCCAGCTGCAATCAGTGAACTTTACAACTGGGCATGATTGCAACCAGCTTGCTATTTAAATCCTTTAAATGTCATGATAGTTACGCATGATCTGTTACTTTAGCACCTACAAAAGCTTTCACAGTTTGCATGTCTATACATAGTGACTTGCAAAAATATCAATGCACCTTGTATTTTATTTTTTTTACCTTTCATGTTACGACCACAAATGTATTTAACTGTGATTTTATGGGAAACAACAACACAGAGTAGTGCGTAACTGTGAAATGGATGAAAACAAAATAACTCAAGATTGATCAGACTGGATGGAGAACATCTGTGAACAACATTTTTCAAGATGTGCCACTGATTTTCCATTGGACTTATGTTTGGACTTTGACTAGGCCATTCAATACATGAGCATGCTTTTATCTAAACTGTTTTATTGTAAATTTGGCTGCCATGGTGAACCTCCACCCCAGTCTAAAGTTTTTTGCAGCCTCTAACAATTGCCCTGTGTTTAGCTTAACCCTTAACTTCTATCTCTGCTGACAAAGAGCATCCCCAGAGCATCATACTGCCACCACTATGGTTCAAATTGTGAACAATGTGTTAAGGATGATGTGCAATGTTAATTTTCTGCCACAAGTAAGCCAAAAAGTGGTCTAATCTCACCGGATGTTTGATGTGTCTCAAGTGTGTGTTTTGCAAACAAGACTTTCTATGGTTTTCTTCTTGGCAACCAGATTTGTTGAGTGCACAACAAACATTTGTACTGTCAAGAGGTTCTCCTTTTTAAGCTGTTGGTCTATGCAACTCCTCCACAGTTACCATCTGCCTCATGGCTGTTTCTCTGATTAGCGCTCTCTTTGCCTGGCCTGTCGGTTAAGGGCAGGTTAGGACTTGTGCCATTCTCATCACATTGTTATGAGCATGTCGCAGTGTTTCGTAAGATGTCAAAGCTTGGAATATTGTTTCATATCCTAAACCTGCTTTGAACTTCTCCACAACTTTCTTCCTGACCTGTCTGCTGTCTTCCTTTGTTTTCAAGTTGCTGATTATTCATTCGTAGTGCACACATTTATGCACAGTATTGTGTTAATCTGTCACGTAAAGTCCCAATAATATGCCTTTAGGTCTGTATTTGCATTGTGACAAAATGTGAAAAGATGTAGCTCGGTAATGAGGTCAGATTGTGAGAAGTCAGCCTGACAAAATGGTAACCTGTCTGGCTTTGACCCCTTTAATTGTCCTCAGTCACTACCAATGTTTTTCTCTTCACTTCTCGCACATACATGTAAGGGCAGCTATACGTCAGTCCTCTTACTCCCCATCCCGAGGAACCTTCACTTCACGTCTTTTTCTTGGCGAGAGGCTAATTAAAACAGATCGTGGTGACCCAGACCTACAGATTCCAGGCTGATGATTGCAGAAGACAGAAGGCTCTCCCCAGGGAGCCAGCCACACCGTTTTCCCAACCCAGTCACAGGTTACACAAAGAAGTTGCCCTTTAAGGCAAACGCCACTGACAGACTGAGCTGTTGGACGATGGAGAGAGGCTTTTGTGGTGAAGAGATGGATGGGAATACCTCAGGTGTGATGTTTAAACTCACATGCCCCTCTGGGTCTGTGTGTGTGTTTTTGTATGTGGGTCAGGCCGGAATTTAAAACCAAGTAAGTGGGTGTAATTGAGCCAAGCTCCCTTTAATCAGATGGATTGAGTAAAAGGGACCCAAACCTTTACAGAACAGTCCCCTCCTTTCTTCCACCCTGGCCCAGTTCCTTTAATATCAGTCCCAGATGAAGGCTTTCCTGTGGGGATTAGGTGCAGCTGTAGAACCACTAACCATACGAGACCTAAAAAGAAAAAGAAAAGAAGAAGTGATAGTTAACCTTTATTTTTCTGAATTTATTTTCTAAGAAAAACACAAAGCTTTGTTGTTTGGTTGCAGCCCAGAAATGCATCTCTATGGTGTCAGAAATGGCAGAACTTCAGTCCCCAGGTAATCCTCAAGGGCTAAGTCAATAGTTCAGCTGCAGTGGCCCCCTCTCTCTCTCTCTCTCAGCGACGACCACAGGGGGGATGGTATGGAGTAAAGATGTGACCGCACACGCTCTCTCAAAGAACCTGAACCCGATGGCTTGACAGCTGAAACACGGTGTCTGGAATCTGTTAGTCATTTGGGGTTTCACTTTGTGATCCAGCGGAGAGAGGGAGTTTGACTAGGAAAAGAGGATGAAAAGGAGTGGGAGGCAGCTTTAAAATACCCTCATAGATTTCTGTGATAGCAATATTATCTCTTTGAGCTTTTATTCACCTTTTAGGGACGAACATGTGTTGATCTTAAATTATTTTGTGCTGAAAGATGAATTCCTGATCGTCCTTCATGCTGGGTGTTTGAAGTAGTAGAGTAATTAATCTGTTATTCCTGATCTTCCTAATATGTCAAAATACATCTTCACTAAATCCTATTTTTATCCTTACCTTACAACCTATTATATCTTCTGTCTTTTATTTTAGTCTCCCCTGTTGTTACAACCACAAACCTTCGAAGTGTCTTATGGGGTTTTGAGCGAAGTGAAAGGAAGGTTTGATCTTTAGGTTGCTGTAGGTTCACTCTAAACACCAATCTCAAGTATTTTGCAGCTTCTAAACGATTTTCTTTCAACCCTGCTTTGTATTTTGTCCAAACGTTCTTACCATCAACTGGCAGCTTCCCTTTCCCCATTGAAGGAAAGCATCCACACAGCATTATGCTTCCACTACCGTGTTTCACAAAAGAAGTAGTGTTTTGCATGTTGTACAAAACATGCTACGTTTTTGCCTGATCTAGTCAGACCATCTTCTGCATGTTTGCTGTGTCTGCTACACGAGTAAACAGCAAAAAGGACTTGCAAGGGCTTTCTTTACACGACATGTGTCTTCTTACCACTCTTCCCTTAAAGCCACATTTGAAGAGTGTCTGACTTATAGTTGTCTTACATTCTCCCACCTGAGCTAAGGACCTCTGCAGCCAGGGCTTTTTGGCTTGGAGAAGCTGCAGATATCTCTGCAGTCCTAATTAAAACTTTCCTGTCTGCTCTACAATAATACTGACATTCAAATAGTGGCGGCAAACAAACAGAAGATAATGGGTCTTCTGTGTCGTATCATGACTGGTCGTATCATGAGCAGAAGAAGAAAAACAACAGTTTTTTTAATACAGTGTGAGGAGATCTGCTGTTTTTCCACATTTGGATCACTTAGTATCAATATCCACAACGGCTTTTTCATGTTTAAATCACTTCCTTCTTTTCAGTTCTTTTCTACTTCTCTTCTAAATAGGCAGTTTATACACAACTTTATTATCGCCTCCTATGGGGCTGATAACTGTATGTATCTGAAGAAAATGAAAATCAATTGAGCTAAATATATTATGAATACGACGCTTAAGACGGTGATGCCATTTATTTATTAAGCAGTATTAGAATAAAGGGGGGGCTGAATACAACTGCATGACACACTTTTTGAATTTTATTTATAAATAAAAAATTTAATCCATGTGTCGTTTACCTAGTTAAGCACTTCTTATTACTGTATCACATAAAAATCCCAATAAAATACATTGAACTCTGTGGCATTAATGTGCAAAATGGGAAAAGTTCAAAGGGCATTAATGCTTTTGCTAGGCAATGTAGGGTTCTTTGGAGGTGCTTGTGTCTGGATTTCTAATTTTGGTGTTTTTTTAAAGGCAAACTTAATGGAACTCTGCAGACCTGGTAAAAGCTCATGGAAGCATGTGGAGTGTTTGGCAGGGGATCTTTAATATAATTCACAGAGGGTTTTGATTTCATCCCGCAGGTATGCGCTCAGCACTCGAGGGATCAGAAGGACGCTTTTGTGTGAACTCGCCACAGATGGAAAAATATAAAGTCACTCACCCCCACCTTCGGCTGCGCCCTCTCTTTTCCTTCTCTCCTTCCATCCACCATTGCTTTTCTTTATTGTCTTTTGTTGCAGAGGATTAATGGTGAAAGTTGTTTTTCTTTGAATCACAGTGCACCAAGAATGCCAAAAATTAATAGCTTTTTTTTTGGAACACTCACTCAAATCTGTGTCAGTGTCAGAGTTTGAGACGGTGTCAAACTTCACCTTCCATCATTAACACAAACGGCAACGGAGTTACACTTGGAGCTGTGGATATAGTTTTTCTCCAACATCTGGAAGAAATGTCTTTTTTTTAATGTCTTTTTCTTCTTGCTCTCATTAACATGAATGTGCTCACAGTACCATTTAGGATATTTGCCCGAGCAAAAGCCGTAACTTTACTTTGGCACATCTCGAATCATTTTCAGCACTTCTCTGACTGTGCAGTGGAGTAAGATATCCAGAAGCTGAGTGTGTGATGGCAGAGATGATGGAAGATCCAGGGCTAAAGTGGAAACAGTACAAGCTGTTGACTTACAACATAAATGCTAAGAAACACGTTGTTTTTTATTTGTTAGTGCAGATGCTTGTATGCCTGTATGGAAACCTGTAGGTTGTCAAAATTTTCAACTTGATATACAAGGAATATTTTTTAAATATATGCAAACGTCTCATATTTTTCATCAACTTCACTGAGCTGTATTTCGTGACTTTGTCTCCATATCTGTTTATATTTCCATGTTATGTCTTCTTTTATAGTCTTTCCCTTTAAAACTGCAATGCAATAGTGTAATAACAGTTATGATTGTCCTTTTCATGGGATTCAGGAACCGTAGTTCTGCACAGCTCCCGAATTTGAGTGATGGAGAGAAGTGTGTTTCTCATTAACAGGCGTTTTCTTCTGCCCTGCACCCTGCTTACACGCCCATCCTGCAGCCTGGCCTCGGCCGCTGCCTCTGGGATTGCTGCAGATTGGTGGCCTGTCACAGCACACCTCCTAACCCAACAAAGAATAATGGAAGTAAAGTAAAGGAGAGACAGAGGGACTAGAAATATGGATGGACAAAGAGCTGCTTGTGTAATTCATATGAATGGAAATAATGAAAATGTCATCCAAACAATGCTCAGTTCATCAGAAAATGTTTTACTGATGTTTAAAGAAGCAACAAATTTATGTCATATTGTTTTACCTCCAATATTAGTTGGCAGTCAGGATGTTAAAGTGACAGTAAAGTCCTCTGTACCCTCTAAAAAACTGAAACACCCCTTCTCTACTTTTAAAAAATTGGATACAACAATTTGCTTACATGTTTTTCAGTAAATCCTCTGTAGGGAGGTGTGGATTTACCTCAAAGAAAGGCCATCAGGGTTTTGCATCTCTTTGTTTCAGCTGGAGTAAGCAGCAGCAGAATTTCTTGATCCAAACTGAGACTGAGGCCTGTTGTTACCCTGAAAACTTAACTATGTAAACCTTTGTAAACAGCTCTTTTTGTGGTTTAGTAATCTTGAAAGAGGAAAATTGATCACCCAGTATGATTTTTTTGTGTCCTGATGGCATAATCACCTTTGCTAAACTTCCAGCTTTAACTCAGTTTACTTTAAGAATCAAAAAAATTCAAAATTCAAAACTAGTGTCGATGTTAAAATCGTACAAATTATGACAATAAAATTACTCAGTTATGGTGAGAATTTGAAAAAAGAGGACAATGGCTTTTTCACCGACCCCTGTTAGGACCCTCTAGATGGAACCTGCAGTGAAGAGAATTAATAATGAGAATGTAGATATGATGGTGCCTGCCAGCTGCTTTAATGCTTTAAGGCTAGGTGGATTGTCTTCTTTATATGATCATGTTTCCATGATAAAAACCAGAGATCTACAGCCTCTCGCTGGCAGGTCTGCCGACAGTAAAGAAAAGCTCAAGAAAACAGAAGAACATTTTTTAATAAAGACCTCAACGGATCGGTCAGAGGAAGGTGTGCCTCATGTGCTTCTGGCTGATGTCACTTCCCACGTGGGCCCTATTTATCTGTCAACACTATGGAAACGTGTCACTGTTGGTGAGGCAGGGAGCATTGCTCCCTGCCTCACCAACAGTGACACGGGAGCAATGCTCCATGCTTCGTTTAACTGGAAAAGGGTTGAGGTGCGCTGCAGCTCCCCATCTGTTTATGTTTGTGCGTTTGCCTACTTGTTAACATTCCTACGTTAACACACGCATTTGTCTTCATGTTAACTGCATGTGGGCGAAAGAGATAGAAATATTTGGGAAAGAGACAGACATCAATCGTCTGTATTGAAATGTTATGACCAGAAAATTTGCTTTGCACCTGCGTGCCTGGCCTCTGTTGTTCTGTTCCGAGTTGTGTGGCTGAGTCTGTGCAAGTGCTCTCGCTTAAACAGATTAAGAAAAATTCATCAAAATGTAATTAGTGGGAGAGCTGATGATGTTTTGTTGGCCAGGAAATAATTCAACAATTGTGCAAAGGAAGTGGGAGTAGGACTGAGAAGAAAAGGTGGAGGACCCTCAGGGGGGAGAACCAGCTGAGTCTGTTTGAAGGAGAGAAAACGTCTGGGGAGTTTCCTGCTCCAAGATGGACTAAAATCCGGCTGAGTGAAGCCAATAAACAGTATTTGAAAAAGGTCATTTAGTCAGCTAGTTCTTAAATGGGGTATTAGTCAGCCTGCAGGGGCAAAGGGCTAAAGTTAGTCTCCTTTTGTGCCTTTATTGATGTTTGTGCATATATTTATTTTTTGGCAACATAAGATCTTAAAACTAGCTTACCTTGTTGTGCCGTTTCAGAAAAAAAAAAAGCTTTAAGAACACATTTATCATGCCAATTTCCTTGAATTTTACCCCCCATATGTGGTTGAGAAAACTGACTTGCCTTACCATTTAGAACAGTTGTTGAAATTCAAGACTGGCACAATATACTGCGCCTTTTAAAAAGTAGTCATACCCCTTGACCTTCACATTTTGTCACGCTACAGCTACAAACTTTAATGGCTTTTATTAAAATTTGGTTGGAGATTATCTGAAAAATGTTTCAATTCTTCCCACAGATTCTCAGTTTAGTTGAGGTCTGAACTTTAACTAGGCCATCCTAACGTGTATTTGATTGATCTAAATCATTTCATTGTTGCTCTGGTTGTAAGTTTAAGGTTGTTGTAGTTCTGGAATGTGAACCTTAACCCCAGTCTAAAGTCTCAAACAGCTTTTTTTTTTGTATTGCCCTGTATTTGGCTCCATCCCATAGCATGATGCAGCCACAACAATGTTTTATGATGGTAATGATGCATTCAGGGTTATTGGTGGTGTTAGTTTGTCACTACACTTAGTGTTTTGCTTGCATCTACAAAGTTCAGCTTTGGTCTCCACTGACCAGAGCACCATACTGAAAACAGAACTCATAACCTTGTTCTTGCCAGTCTTTTATAAATATCAGATTTATGAAGTGCACATGTAATAGCTTTCCTGTTGACAGATTTTACCACCTTGGTTGTGGATTTCTGAAGCTCCTTTGAGAGTTTACATGGTCCTCCCGGCTGCTTCTCTAATTCATGCTCCCCTTGCCTTACTTCTCAGTTCAGGCAGTCATGTCTTGGTAGGTTTGCAGTTGTCCAATACTTTTTTTCCATTTTCACATGGTGATTTAAACAGTGCTCTGTGAGATATTCAAAGCTTTATTTAGGGGTTTCCATTTAAAGTGGCTGGAAAACAAATGCAGGCTACGATTTTATAGATTTGTATGTGTAAAAAAACAATTTAAAAAAAATTTCAAATAAATATAATTTTCCCTCTACAATTTCATACTACTTCGTGTTGGCCTATCACATACAACTCCATTAAAGTACATTTAAGCTTTTAGTTGTAATGTGGCAAAATGTCAACAAAAAAAAAAAAAGCATTTAAAGTCTGTATGCTTGTTTCTGTGAATCTGTTTTGTCTCTTACACACCTGCACAGGTATAGATGTTACCTCCTGGAAGTCTGTGCTGGTCAGTCATAAAAACATTTCCATTCATGCAACGTCTGCCACACTGTTGTACTAACACACGCCTCAATAGATCTGCCATTCCTTCATCCCTTTCAGGACTTGCAGACCATTGAGAAACAGTAATCATCATCACTCAGCAACTGGAAGTGACAGTTGGAGTGATGTAGACCTGATCATCCGTGTCTCTTTTTTAACAATGCATTGAGTCATTTTGCACATGTAGATTATGCTTTTAATGTTAGCACCGTAAAACAAAAATTGCATTTTTTTGTCCATTGTTCTCTTTTCAGCTCAGTCCAGGAAGTGCCACTAAATCACTACAGTCGCTCTTGATGTTCTGTCCGTCATCTACAAAGCTCTCAACTGGGCTTTTATTTAGCGGTTTTTATCTCATGTTCGTCTGGGTAGACATTCAATAAAAAGCTGTGGTGCCTACGAAACCTTCCCTGCCGGTTTTCCTCTCCAATAGTTTTCTTTATCTCTTAACTTTGTAGATGCAGCTTCTAATCATAAAAGTAATTTAGACTAGTGTTTGTGAACGAAAGACCAGCTCGGAGAAAAGAAAGCCACCTGGGGGAAAGTATTTCAGGCACCACTTGTTTCCTCGCTGTCCAAGAGGACAAAGATGAGGGGCTGCTGGCTCTTTATCTCAATCCCACCTGGGGTTCTTGGGGAACAAACCTTTCACTAGCACTGGACTGAGAAAAACACGGACCCAGTGGGCAAATACTGATATAGTATACTTCCAGACTCACAGGGTGAAGTGGGCTGTATTTTTCTACTCGGTTACCCCTACATGCTGGTCATCATGGTCTGTCCATGGTCCAGTTGAGCTGTAAAGCTGTGATGACTCACAGCTGTGAGCTGACAGATTGTTTTCTGGTTTTACAGAAGGGTTACTTAGGGCTTAGCAATAAGCACATAGCATATAAAATAAATTCACCCTTGAAATAGTTTTATTGCAATAAATAGAGCTCTGTTTATTCTGGGGTATGGATAGAAAACAGATTTATACACTGCCTTGCAAATTTTGTCATGTTAGAGCCTCTAATACCCATAAATACAATTCAGTGCAACCAATTTTCTTAGGAGTTCACCTAATTGGTAAATATAATCTACCTATGTGAGTTTGGCTATGAAGCAAAACTACCAAGATAAGGCAGTCTACCTAAACCGACAGACCGGGCAAGGAGAGCGTTATTCAGCAAAGCAGGTACGAGGATAATGGTAGCTCTGAAGGAGCTACAGAGACCCACAGCTCAAGTGGGAGAACCTGTCTTTACGACAGATACGTCACTGATTCTTTAAATCTGCCCTTTATGGAAGAGTGGCAAGAAATCATCTGTTGAATGAGAGCCATGAGAGGTCCTGCCTGTGGTTTTCCACAACCCATGTAAGGAATGCAGCAAACAAGTGGAGGAAGGTGCTCTGATCAGATGGGATCAAACCTTTTGGCCGACATGCAAAACACCAAACGCACTGCTCATCACGGTAAAAATACAATCCCCTCAGTAAAACATGGTGATAACAGTGTCATGCTGTGGGTAGGCTTTTCTTCAGCAGAGTCAGGAAACCTTGTCAAAGTTTATGGTAATATTGGTGGAGCCAAGTACAAGAAAATCCTTAAAGGAAAGCTGTCAGATGCTGAGACTGGGTTGGACATCCAACTTCAAGCTGGGCAGTAACACTAAATTAAGCCACAACCACAATGAAAGGATTTAGACTGAAGCACATTCACATGATGGGCATGACTTAGAATCTGCAGATGTGCAAAGTTGGCAGAGACGGACACCAAAAGACTTTAAATGGGTGGGGGGGATGCAAACCTCTGAAAACTGTTTATCATTTCCCTTTGACTTCAAAATTATGCACTACTTTGAGTTCAGCTATCATATAAGAATCCAACTAAAACACCTTAAAGTTTGTGGTTGTAACATGACAAAATGTGAAGAAGCTCAAGAAGTACGAACGCTTTTGCAAGGCCCTGTATTTTCGATCTTACTTTACTTTCAAAAAGTTATTTTCACAAACCAGTTAAAGCTAAGGCTGGCTCTTTAAAAAAAAAATCATTCTTCCTAAACTGCTTCCAGCCTTTAATGTCATAACATCTAAGCTGGGCATTCTGTGGCAAAGATTGGCCAAGTTATGATATGTGGCAATATGTCAGTCTTTTTTACTCCGCATCTGAATATTTTCATAGTGGAAGCAACAACACAGCTGGCATTTTTATAAACTCACTGTCTTTGCCTCTACACCAGCTTGTATACTGAAGGGAACTATTTAGCAAAGCATGCCAAAATGAAAAAAGCATTTTCAACATTCACAAACATAATTCCAAATTGTAATGCTAACAAAGTAATTATCGGAAATCTTTTAAAAGGATTTCAGATCCTTGTCTTGCATAGTAAAATGTTAAATGGAGTTGTGGTAAAAATAAAAAAGCACTGTCAATTATGTAGTTTGTTTGTGTTTAGAGGTTTTGGTGTATGTTTAGTTTTTTACAAACTTGCCAATTTTAACTTCATCTTTGTTTATTAATTGTAAACAGCAGAATCTGTGGTGTGTGCTTTTTGTGCACATGAGGTTTGATTTAGTTTTTAGAACTTGGGGAAGATCAGACCATTTTTACATTAAAACCCTGGAATTGACAGAAGGATCTCTTTACCAGAGGCATGTTTCCTCAACAGGAATGTCTTCTAGAAACCATTCTAAGGCCATTATTTACCACGCAGCAGTTAATACGCTGTATAGGAACTTTTGGAGGAAGAGTGCCAAGCATTTTGAATTGGCTGATTCTAAAGCATTTTTTTTTTTTTTTTGCTGAGAATTTCTGCTGTGGGGTTCAGAAATTGCTACAGATGTTGTCCAGGAAACTCGTGACACAGCAGCAGTGTTGAAAGAGTCTCCTGTGGTGAAGATAAAAACAGGTAAAAAGTCTCAATGTTTTAAATGTAAAATGATTTTGATTCTCACGCAGAAATAATTGTGATCATCTTTAGAACTATGATCTGAAGCTCTGTGGAAAAATGTAAAGTTTTAGAGCAGACTTGGAAAGAAGAGTGACAGCAGAGAGAGAAAGGGATTGAAAGGAAAATTAAGAAGACAAACATCATGGCTTTTGGGGTGGAGTTGGCACCAAATGCCGTCCTTCAGACCTTTAGTGGGTTTGTGTAAATTATAACCCTTCAAGGAAAAATAAGTAGTGGGGTAGTAAAACGGGGAGAGAGACCACCCCCCTCCCTTAATTTTCTCCTAGGTATTTAGTTTTTTCTCTTCAGGCTTCATCCTTTAATTCACTCTGTATGTGTGTCTCCAAATTCTGTCCTAATTTGGCCACTGATATCTTAATATCAGTCTTTATATCAGCATCCTTATTCTGCCTTCCTTCCCTGGTTTTCCTCCCCACAGTGGTGCTATTTTCTTCTGTTCATGGAGGATACATTTAGCCTGTGGTTGCCTGGTTGGGGGGGTTGATTTTTGGTGTTCTGGTGGATCACTACCTTCTCCCAGCCCCAGTGGGCCCTCTGTGGGCTGATGCAGATTTTCCACTGAGGTTGACCCATTGGCTTGAGGTGTCTGTGGGCACTCAGCTGCAGCACACACACCCCCTCGGCCACAGCCCAGGCTGGCAGGCACCCACACAGGCACGCGGCCTCCGCCTACCTCACGGGTGACCTTGTTTATGTTTGTCTTTTGTGGTGATGCTTACTGTGCTGTAGTGAGCGCAAAGCCACCCAACTGGGCTCATACCAAGATATACTATCCAAAAAGGACTGTAGAGTAGTCATGGATGGATGGATGGATGCATAGATGGATGCATAGATGGATGCATAGATGGATGCATAGATGGATGGATGCATAGATGGATGGATGCATAGATGGATGGATGCATAGATGGATGGATGCATAGATGGATGGATGCATAGATGGATGAATGGACTGTAGAGTAGTCATGGATGGATGGATGGATGGATGGATGGATGGATGGATGGATGGATGGATGGATGGATGGATGGGTGCGTGTGTGCATGGATGGATGCATAGATGGATGCATAGATGGATGAATGGACTGTAGAGTAGTCATGGATGGATGGATGGATGGATGGATGGATGGATGGATGGATGGATGGATGGATGGATAGATAGATAGATAGATAGATAGATAGATAGATAGATAGATAGATAGATAGATAGATAGATAGATAGATAGATAGATAGATAGATAGATAGATAGATAGATAGATAGATAGATAGATAGATAGATAGATAGATAGATAGATAGATAGATAGATAGATAGATAGATAGATAGATAGATAGATGGACTTTTGCGCCATCTGTAAAAGTGTGGAATTTGATGTCGCATTTTCTGGGATTGAAAAACTGTTCAAAAATAAAGCAGAGTATTAATATAAAAATCGTATTTCTAGACTGTAATTACCTGTCTCTCTAAGGTTGTGTCCATCTGTCCTTCCTTCCTTCCTTCCTTGTGTAAATGAAAAATGTCTATGATCGGTGAAAAGCCTTAATTCCATATTTATAGTTTTTTATGGTTTTCACCGTTAAACTCAATGAATCTAAATTGTTTATGATTGAAATTGCTCTCTAAAATCAACATTTACTTACCTATCATTAAAATATGCATCAAAATCTTTATTATAAAGTTTTACAGCTTAGACAGCAAGTGTCAATTAGCTGTGCTAAAACCCTATTTACTTGTCTTTCTTTCTTTCTTTCTTTCTTTTTGTTAATACCTTATTAACTTTTAATGTTAATTAAAGTATTTTGGATTAGGTTGTTTTTGAAGGATGTACCACATTAAAAAAACAGGCTTGTCTTAGTTTTCCTTTAAGAGGTTATTGTTGCTTTGCAAAGTTGTCCCAGAAGAGTTCAGTTTTCTGCCTACAAATAAAAGCATGTATGGCAACTTTAAACACCAAGTTGATTTATGAAGGTAAACTGACCTACAGATAAAATGTTGCATCATACTTTGTGTCCTACTAAATTTTTAAATATAATTTTCACGACCTAAAACATTTATTTTTACAGCACTGTTTCAAACAAAAGTAATCTTGAGAAAAACTGATTAAATTCATATCCAGTTCTTAATAAATATAGTATTAAATCAATCCAATACAGTCCCTAACTGTGCATCAAGTCGTTGACTTTACAGCAATCCCTCCTCTTAAACACTGCCTATTTGCTTTGTAAAATGAGGCTGTGTTTCATTTGCAAATTTTCCTACTTTAAAGAAAAGGGCTTCAGGATTGATTGTCAGTGTGGTTTGAGCTTTTATGCCAATTTGAAAAAAATAAACAGAATATTTATTGAAAAACCTTTTAAAGCTCACAGTTTCTGTTGCATGTGGTAACCTAGACAAAACAAACTAAAAGAAAAAACAGGTACACTTGTTTAAAAGTGCTTATCATACACAGCGTTAGTAGCTATTTATTGTTGAGTTACCACACTTGATATGAATAAGGATGTTTAATTTTCCTAGCCTCAGGAGTTTGGATTGCCTTAGAAACTACTTCAATGTGAGTCATCAGATTCATTATAATAGTAGCTAAAACTATCTCTGAGCTTTAAATAAGTCAAATTAAGTGTGATCAACCTTCTTATTTTTAAAAGGTTCAGTTTTATTTTCGATTTTCAAGCTTATTTCAGGACAAATATATCCTCATTCACATGCGGATGTATGTTGGATCTGCTTGTGCAGTTCTGACTGGTCAGGAGACATAAGCCAGCGCTCTAATTACCAGACAACAACCTTTAAAACAATCCTCCTCATCCGGCTCTGCTAATCATCCACCGTGTCACCACTAATCAGGACTTGAACACCTGCGAGTGTCCAGGCCCTCCCTGCAGACAGGATTTAAAGATCAGCCTTTAGTGTGTTAGAGTGTAGCTATAATCTCTCTGAAACACAACCTTTCCCCAGGGGGTTTGGGCTCTAAGCAGCTAAAAACAAACAGGTGTTTGTTGGCCAGAAGTGCATGTCTAAGGCAGGGGTCAGAGTTCAGCTGGCCTTGTTCCTCTGGCAGCAGGAGGATGGGAGGTGGTCATTATGTTCTGCCAGTGAATGTTTCTACTTGAGTTTGATGTTGACAGGAAACTAAATTGCCACATTTAGACCCCACGCTTGCACAATGTGTTCTCACAAAAGACAGGCTGTAAATCTTGTCTTCATCTAAGCAAATATCTGAATATGTCTGCATATAAAGAGCAGGAGTTAATGAGGCCCATTCTCTAAATCATACTACTGCTTTTACAACAATTTATGCAAATGTTTTGTTTCAAATACCAAGTCATATAAGGCTAACAAAACTTAGCAAAAGCATCTACAGTGCCTTGCAAAAATATTCATACCCCCTGAAGGTTTTCAAATCTTGTCACAAAGTCGTGTATTATTCTAGTGAAAAGAAAAGGTTACATGACTTCCATAATTCTCTTACAAATACATAAATCTGAAATGTGTGGTGAACATTTGAATTCTGTATTCTTTGAAGTGTTTTGGGTACATCTCTACCAGGTTTAGGAGGGCGGCCTTATCTTGGTAGTCTCCAGTGGATTATATTTCCATCTTTCTTGCTATTCTTCATGCAAAATAGCTCAAGCTCTGATTGGACAGAGCATGTGTGAGTGTCACTTTTCAAGTCTTGTCATAAATTCTTAATCAGATTTTGGTCTAAGACTGAACCAATCTAACATGAATATTCTTTCATCTAAACCTTGCCATCGTAGCTTTGCTTGTTTGTTTGAGGTTGTTTTTCTGTCGAAGGGTAAACCTTTGCCACAGTTTCAATTCTTCAGCCTCTAAATGGTTTTCTTCCAGGATTGTTCTTTGTTTAGCTCTTTCCATCTTTCCATAAAACCCCTTGCTGCTAAAGAAAAGCATCCTTCACAGCTTGAAGCTACCTCCCCCTTTTTCATAGTGGGGATGATTTGTTCAGTGTGATGTGCAATGTTATTTTTTTCTCCAGAGGTAACAATTTGCAGGTAGGCCAAAAAATCTGTTTTGGTCGCATCTGAGCAGATACCTTACATGCAAGGTGTCTCACTCCACAGCCTGAGGCAAACGTTTAAGCTGACAGAGTTAACATGAGCCTTTTGTCTTATTTTCCTAATTACAGTGCCTTGCAAAAGTATTCGGCCCCCTTGAACTGGTCAAATTCAACCTCTTGCCACATTTCAGGCTTCAAACATAAAGTTATAAAATTCTAATTTTTTATGAAGAATCAACAACAAGTGGGACACAATCGTGAAGTGGAATGGATGTGTCAAACTTTTTTAACAAATAAAAAACTGAAAAGTGGGGCGTGCAATATTATTCGGCCCCCTTGCGTTAATACTTTGTAGTGCCACCCTTTGCTGCAATTACAGCTGCAAGTCGCTTGGGGTTTGTCTCTATCAGTTTTGCACATCGAGAGACTGAAATTCTTGCCCATTCTTCCTTGCAAAACAGCTTGACCTCAGTGAGGTTGGATGGAGAGCGTTCGTGAACAGCAGTCTTCAGCTCTTTCCACAGATTCTCGATCGGATTCAGGTCTGGGCTTTGACTTGGCCATTCCAACACCTGGATACGTTTATCTGTGAACCATTACATTGTAGATTTGGCTTTATGTTTTGGATCATTGTCTTGTTGGAAGATAAATCTCCGTCCCAGTCTCAGGACTCTTGCAGACTCCAACAGGTTTTCTTCCAGAATGGTCCTGTATTTGGCCCCATCCATCTTCCCATCAATTTTGACCATCTTCCCTGTCCCTGCTGATGAAAAGCAGGCCCAAACCATGATGCTGCCACCACCATGTTTGACAGTGGGGATGATGTGTTCAGGGTGATGAGCTGTGTTGCTTTTACGCCAAACATATCGTTTTGCATTGTGGCCAAACAGTTCGATTTTGGTTTCATCTGACCAGAGCACCTTCTTCCACATGTCCCAGGTGGCTTGTGGCAAACTTTAAACGAGACTTTTTATGGATATCTTTGAGAAATGGCTTTCTTCTTGCCACTCTTCCATAAAGGCCAGATTTGTGCAGTGTACAACTGATTGTTGTCCTATGGACAGACTCTCCCACCTCAGCTGTAGATCTCTGCAGTTCATCCAGAGTGATCATGGGCCTCTTGGCTGCATCTCTGATCAGTCTTCTCCTTGTTCAAGATGAAAGTTTAGAGGGACGGCCAGGTCTTGGTAGATTTGCAGTGGTCTGATACTCCTTCCATTTTAATATGATTGCTTGCACAGTTCTCCTTGGGATGTTTAAAGCTTGGAAAATCTTTTTGTATCCAAATCCGGCTTTAAACATCTTCACAACAGTATCTCAGACCTGCCTGGTGTGTTCCTTGGTCTTCATGATGCTCTCTGTGCTTTGAACAGAACCCTGAGACTATCACAGAGCAGGTGCATTTATACGGAGACTTGATTACACACAGGTGGATTCTATTTATCATCATCAGTCATTTGGGAAACATTGGATCATTCAGAGATCCTCACTGAACTTCTGGAGTGAGTTTGCTGCACTGAAAGTAAAGGGGCCGAATAGTATTGCACGCCCCACTTTTCAGTTTTTTATTTGTTAAAAAAGTTTGAAACATCCAATACATTTCATTCCACTTCACGATTGTGTCCCAATTGTTGTTGATTCTTCACAAAAATTAGAACTTTATATCTTTATGTTTGAAGCCTGAAATGTGGCAAGAGGTTGACCAGTTCAAGGGGGCCGAGTACTTTCGCAAGGCACTGTATGCTGCTTGACCCACCTTTCAGTTGAAGTGAATGGTTCTCCTTGAGATGTTCAAAGCTGGGAGTATTTTAGATTTGTAATCTAACCCTGTTTTAAACTTCTCCACACCTTTCTCTCTGACCTGTCTGCTGTGTTCCCCAATCTCCATGATGCTGTTTGTTTAACAATGTTCTGCAACCTGCATAGACCAGCTGCAATTATGCTGAGATTAAATTACACACAAGTGGATTTCTGATTTCTCATAGCACTCGGTTGCACTGGATTTTATTTATTTTATAAATGGGTTTGAATATGACATAAAATTCAATGAAAATGCACCAGTTTGTAATTATAACATAACAAAATGTGGAAAACTTCAATGGGTATGATGTTTCTTCAAGGAACTGTAGGCAGAGGTCTCCATCCTCTTAGAGCTGTGTGTAAATCAGGGTGTTTAGCTTACAGACACTGTGAGTGCATACTGTGATGAAAAGGATTACAAGCACATAATGTGTGCCTGTCACCACCCTTCACTCCCTACAGAGACAGTCAGAAAGAAGGATGTAAGCATAATTTCACTTCACATAGACCTTATTTGCAGTCCCATGGAGTGATTGTATCTTTGGTACTCCTACCTGTTTGTAAAAATCTTTTCTCTATAAAATATGCCCACCCACGTTAAAGCCAAGCTGAAGCTCATTTTGAGATTACACAGGAGCTCCAGCCACAAACAGAGTGGATTTTGCAGATGTGTATACATTGCATGGTCATGATGCGAGTGCACTTTGAGAGTTATGCAGGATGTGTACACAGCAATGTTTGATAAATGTCTGCTGGAGTATTAAGGCATGTATTGAGATTCTGAATGCTTGAGGGATGGTTTCCAGAGTGCTACTCCCAAGATATAGGCATTTAGCTTCTGCGGCTGCACTTTGCTCTGCAGTTGTTTTGTACTGTTTTAATTGTTAAAACAAATGTTTCTATGTTATTGGAAAAAGGTCAAATGGAATCACAATAAGGAGAAAATACACCCAATTAAACCCACCCACTGTTATTGCGTTTCCCTTGTGCTGAAAAGAAAGATTTATGATGCCATGGGGTAGTGTGTCATCCTAATTTAGCTGTTGATTAGGGGAATTTGGGTTGTAAATTTGGTTTTGTTTCCATCAGATAACTCCCAAGCTTTGATCAGGATCAGATCTATACATGGTTTTTATTGCATATTTAGATCGAATCCTCAAACCTTTGATTGTAAGTGTAGCTTTCAAGTTTTTGGCGTTTTTTCAGTGTTCAGCAGTAGTTGAATGTGGAGCTGTTGCTGTTTTTAAAAAAAGACTTTTAATAGCACCCTAAACTGTTCACCTAACCTTAACTTAATCCTGCATTGCTTCTTGGCAACATATCACAAACAACCATAGATCACTCCTTCAGCTTTACTTGGTGTGCAAATATTAGTGGAATAGCACATGTGTTTTCTGCTGCGTTAGCAGAGACTTCGCTGATCTGGTGAGATGCAGCAGAGCTCAGTGGTATTGTTTTAATCATCCGGGACATTCTGCAGAGCAGACCCCATGCAGTGACTAATTTAACTGGGAGTGACTTTATCAGATCAAATGCCCTATTGTTAATGTAATGCTAGTGTGTCTATTCAGGGGATGCTGAACGTTGTGCACAGGTTTGCCAAGTTTTGTGTTATTTTCAGGTTTTTTTCTGATGTTGCAAGATGGTCCTCCTCACCCATGTTGTACTTACAAGCAGTGATTATGGGGCTCAGGCACTTCAATTGTGTCATTGAAACTGAGATCTCTCTTATTATGCCTTCTGACTGAAGTGGCCAATTTCAGTAAATATGGGTTTCCTTTTGAACCTTTCTCTGCCTTGAGTTTTTTTTTTTACTTTTCTAGTCTGTAAAAGTTCTTCGTAGTCGTATGTAATAAAATACGCTGTGAAAATGCAGCAGAACTGTAAACAAGCAAATGATTTTTAGACAACTCAGAAACAAAGCCAGCACCCCAATTACTTTTACTTGCTTTGTTTTAATGTTTTTTTAACTCTTTGGCCTAAATGAAAATGTTGAGGTTTAAGCATCTTGGCAAACAACAAAGCACCATATGAATACGAATGGCTGTTAGAGCGGTCCCATTTATAATAGTTTGATTATTTAGATGTCATAAAAATAATAAAATAATTGTGATGAATGGCTTGTTTCTTTTAGTTTTTATGCGTGCACTATTGTATTATGTTCAAATGTAGCAGCACACAGATACTACAGAGAATGGCAGCTATATCATGCCCTCATCAAACAATGCTTGTGGGATGACGATAAAAAGTAGAGATGAACTGATTACACTTTTCTGGCCAATTTCCTATAAACATTTTTTTTTTATTGTTTTGACCTGCCAATATCTGATTCAGAACTATAACAGGATACAAAACGAGGTTTTACTATTATTGTAAAATAGTTAAAGAACAAAGAAAATGGCTGCAGAATTGACGTTTGCAAATGACTTTAGGATCTTAAGGAAATCAGCTTGCTTAGCATGGTTAGCATTATTAACATGGTATCCCCTGGGGTGTGTAGATCTGCACCTTTGCTCTGAGATTTCCAAAACGCTGCAAGCATTTTTAATCTAGCATGTTGCTTGACAGAGGTCGGAAGCTAAATCAGCTAAAACAGAACAGCTTTGCAATAATATGTTCAGCCTTACTGATTTCTGCTTAAAGTCTTGCTCTCTCTTGATCTCAGTCTCAGATAAAACTGCAGGCATGTCTTGACATGCAGTAAAAATGATGGCTTCCTCGTGAATATCTTCTAGCAACCTCTAACTTTTTAAAAACTTTGCTGACATTAACAATAGTTAGCTTTGAGTCTTCCTCCCTTAGTAAGAACATCCACACCAGAGTGTTGTAAGGCTTGGTATGGTAGAAACGGTCAAATTTATCAGTTTCTTATTAGGGCTATGAAGCTAAAAATCATCCAATCTAACAGAAAACCCTCTGAAAATGATAGAAAACCTAAACTAAATGAAACATTTTCTTAACAGTCGCCTACCTAATTTTGTGCAAGAAAACGAAAAAGTCATAATCTGCAATTTTTGAAAGAAAGAAAAAGCTGTTATTTTAACAGTTGAACTGGGCTTTCAAAGCTCACTTACCTCTGCTGTTTCTGACCTTACAACCCAAGTGAACATCTGCTTCATCTACCTTCGTCATATGTGCTGTTGTGAAATACATCCGAAGATGTCTAATCAAGTTGCATCCTATTTGTTAATGTTAATTTAATGTGTCAATCCTGTTAACAAAACGAGTTGTGATTCCTAAATCATATAGGTGAAGGGACTGAATCTGTGGATGTGCTATATTTTCTTGACTAATCAGCTAGCTGCTGCTTCTGCCAGCCTTACAGAGCTTATTTGAATTTGTACTGCTATCTGCAATCCTTCTGCACTTCTCTCATCCCTTATAACCTCTCTTCTGCAGGCCCCAACTATTTTCATCAGTACCATATTACTCATCTGCTTATGCGATCCTGAATAAACAAAATCCACCCACTCACCATCCCTCCATTCCTTCGAAATGAGACACTTTGGTGCTTTCCAAGAGATGGCAGGTGTTTCTGTTTAGTTTTTTTATTTCCTATGCTGTCTGCCTAAACAAACACACACACCTACTTGACACACCTCAACTACTGCCCCCCTCAGAGCCTGTCATTAGGATGTTTTCAATGGGAGATAAACTTATCAGTGCACGTGGCCCTGCTTCAACTCAGCCTGCAACAGTGCCCTTCCACCCTAATCTGTCCTCGCATTTCATCATCACTCCACCTCTTTACTTCCAGATAAATCTTTCCATCCGTTGCTTTTTATTTCACATCATTTCGTAGATCGTCACCTTCCAATTTGGCTTCCTCACTGATGTTTAAATCAACATTTCCATGCCTTAATGACCAACATGCAAAGAGCCTTCATTTTGTAAAGCACCAGCGAAATTAAATGCTTTATATGCATTTTTCCCTAAATAAATCGGCACAACATAGCTTCTGTTTTTAAGGAAAAATGCCAGTTTGGAATTGGATATCGTTTGACCATTCATTCGGTCTGTACTGTGTTTCAGTTTAATTCATAGTAGAGTTTGTTTGGAAGCTGACTAAGAACCACATTTTAGGGGTCTTTGTCTATTTCTTCAGTTCACAAAGCGTGTTTAAAGTAAACTGTTTAGACCTTGCTCAAATGAATCTCACCAACAGAGTAGTTGCAAGAACAGCTGGTTAAGTCTTATTAAACTGGCCACAGTTTAATAAGACTACAATTAGGCATGGGCTGACTGCAGTCATCGAGGTATACCGACTCATATCAAAGCTTACAAAAGATTATGGTTTCAAAAGCTCTACAATTTGGGACCAGTTTTGTTTGATGGTACAGAGCATTAAAAAACCCACCCCTTGCTGTGCTCTGCTGGTCTGCTGGCTGAAAGAAGACTACTACACTTTTCTTTCGCTTACAAAAAGAAGGATTCTGCATTTCTCAGAACTGGGAAGTCAGAGTGACCTACGTGGTATTTTGTGCATGTAAACAGCGTTGAAACATCTTGTCTTATAACACTAAAAAGTAGTTCTTAAAGTAAGAAGGAGGAGCTGCCATCTTCAATGTGGAAGTCGGGTATTGTTGTGTTGCCCAAATTTCCTTCATGTAATTCCGATTTTCGGGGGCGTGGCAACTTAAAAAAGGTTGTTAATGTTTATGGAATAATAATAATAATAATAATAATGAAAAGCGGGAGATCGACAGACGGATCGATGCAGCTGCCACAGTAATGGGGGCACTGTGCCGGTCCGTTGTGGTGAAGAGAGAGCTGAGCCGAAAAGCAAAGCTCTCAATTTACCGGTCGGTCTACGTTCCTACCCTCACCTATGGCCATGAACTTTGGGTCATGACCGAAAGAACGAGATCCCGGATACACGCGGCTGAAATGAGCTTCCTCCGTAGGGTGGCCGGACACTCCCTTAGAGATAGGGTGAGGAGCTCGGCCATCCAGGAGGGGCTCGGAGTAGAGCCGCTGCTCCTCCACATCGAGAGGAGCCAGTTGAGGTGGCTCGGGCATCTATACCGGATGCTTCCTGGACGCCTTCCTCCGGAGGTGTTCCAGGCACGTCCCACCGGGAGGAGGCCCAAGGGGACGGGGACTATGTCTCTCGGCTGGCCTGGGAACGCCTCGGGCTCCACCCGGAGGAGCTGGAGGAGGTGTCTGGAGAGAAGGACGTCTGGGCGTCTCTGCTGAGTCTGCTGCCCCCGTGACCCGGTCCGGATAAGCGGTAGACGACGAGTACGAGTACAAGAATAATGAAATTTCGTTGTAAATGCGGTGAAACTGTAGTACGGTGGTGCTCAAGTCTAGTCCTAGAGAGGTTCTATCCTACAGCTTTACACATCTTTATTTTGCAGTCTGCACAGTGGCGCAGTTGGTAGCACTGTTGCCTTGCAGCAAGAAGGTCCTGGGTTCAATTCCCATCCAGGGGTCTTTCTGCATGGAGTTTGCATGTTCTCCCTGTGCATGCGTGGGTTCTCACCGGGTACTCCAGCTTCCTCCCACTGTCCAAAGACATGCCAGTTAGGTTAACTGGTCACTCTAAATTGCCCTTAGGTGTATGAATGAGTGTGTGCAATGGTTGTATATGTGTTGCCCTGCAATGGATTGGCGACCTGTCCAGGGTGTAACCCGCCTCTCGCCCATAGACTGCTGGAGATAGGCACCAGCTTCCCCGCGACCCACTATGGAATAAGCAGTAGAAAATGACTGACTGACTGACAATTAGTGTTAATAGGTGTGGAAGTTTCAGTAAATTTGTTGAGTGATGATACATCAACAATTTAGTCAACATAATTGAAATTATGGCTAATTTTGAGCTTGCACACTAGTCATTGTTTTTATAGAAGCTGTCGAATGTACAGTTTTAGTAGTAAGGTAAAAGTGCTGGAAGGCAAAAAAACGCAGCTGTAACTGGATGGTTGGTTAAAGGTTGGAAACTGAACCAGAAGCTCCACAGACTGACCAAGCAAATTAGGCCGGCAACTAACGATTATTTTTCTAATTGATAAATCTGTCGACTATATTTTTGATTAATTGATAAATAAATAATTGGATAGAAAAAAGGTGCTTAATATAAGATTTTTACAGGTTTGCACCAGGTAAAGCTAAAGCTATGCCACTTGAGAAGTTCTGGATAGAGCATATTTACAGAAAAAAAAGGCTTTTCATCTTAAATGCAAAATATATATATATTTTTGTATAGTTTTGGTATAGTGTTGGTGCGCATTGTTTTGTTTTGTTTTTTGCTTTCAAACGGTCTTCTGTGATGGTACCCGGAGCTCTCTCACCAGAGAAGAACTCATGAACATCAGCTACTACACCAGAGGAGTTATTTCCAACTTTTCTGCCTACTGCTCTGGAATTTTTGGACATTCTGGTCAAAGGTGCGCTCACCTTTGTTCACGCGGTGAAACGCCGGAAGAGAGGGAAACGGGCTGGGGTGCTGGTACGACTTCGCCAGCGTGGACTACGAACACCGTTACCTGGAATATTTCTCTCTAACGTGCGCTCACTTCCCAACAAAATTGAGGAACTACAACTGCTGTTGGGGAAAAACAGGGACTTTTATTCATCGGCAGTTTTGTGCTTCACGGAGACGTGGCTGTGTGGATTAATACCGGACTCTGCGCTGCAGCTGGCAGGATTCCAGCTCTACAGAGCGGACAGAGACACGGAACTCTCCGGCAAAGCAAAAGGTGGAGGAATCTGTTTTTACCTCAACAGTGGTTGGTGCAACGACGTGACAGTGATTCAGCAGCACTGTTCTCCAGACCTGGAATCCTTCATCATAAACTGTAAGCCTTTCTATTCCCCCCGTGAGTTCGCTTCGTTCATCCTGGTCGGTGTTTACATCCCGCCGCAAGCTAACGTGCAGGTCGCACAGCGCATGCTCGCCGACCAGATACTGAGTGTGGAGCGGACCAACCCGGACTCCTTAGTAATCGTCGCTGGTGACTTTAACAACGGTAATCTCACCCACGAACTCCCCAAATATAGACAGTTTATAAAATGTCCGACCAGAGAGGACAACATTCTGGATCACTGTTACACCACCATCAGAGACGCTTATCACGCCGTCCCACGTGCTGCACTGGGCCAATCCGACCACATCACGGTCCACCTGATTTCTGCATACAGGCAGAAACTAAAGTTCTGCAAACCTGTTGTGAGGACGACAAGGAAGTGGAGCAGTGAGGCTGTGGAGAATCTCCAGGCATGTTTAGGCTGTACAGACTGGGATGTGTTCAGGACTACTACCAACTCTCTTTCCATCCAGGAGAGGGACGTCAACAAACTCTTCAGGAGACAGAACCCCCGGAAAGCTGCTGGTCCGGATTCTGTCTCACCAGCCAGCCTGAAGCACTGCGCTGATCAGCTGTCTCCAGTCTTCACAGACATTTTTAACACCTCGCTGGAGACATGTCATGTGCCAGCCTGCTTCAAGTCCTCCACCATCGTCCCTGTTCCCAAGAAGCCAAGGACCACAGGGCTTAATGACTTCAGACCCGTCGCCCTGACCTCTGTGGTGATGAAGTCCTTTGAGCGCCTTGTGCTCTCACACCTAAAAGACATCACCGACCCCCTCCTGGACCCCCTGCAGTTTGCCTACAGAGCCAACAGGTCTGTAGATGATGCAGTCAACCTAGCCCTTCACTTCATCCTCCGGCACCTGGACTCCACAGGAACCTATGCCAGCTCTGCCTTCAACACCATCGTCCCAGCTCTGCTCCAGGAGAAGCTCTCCCAGCTGAGTGTGCCTGACTCCACCTGTAGGTGGATAACTGACTTCCTGTCTGACAGGAAGCAGCGCGTGAGGCTGGGGAAGCACGTCTCTGACTCCCTGACCATCAGCACCGGTTCCCCCCAAGGCTGTGTTCTCTCTCCTCTGCTCTTCTCCCTGTACACCAACAGCTGCACCTCCAGTCACCAGTCTGTCAAGCTTCTGAAGTTTGCGGACGACACCACCCTGATCGGACTCATCTCTGATGGTGACGAGTCCGCGTACAGATGGGAGGTGGACCATCTGTTGGACTGGTGCAGCCAGAACAACCTTGAGCTCAACGCTCTAAAGACAGTGGAGATGGTTGTGGACTTCAGGCAGAACCCAGCCCCACCTGCCCCCATCACCCTCTGTGACTCCACAATTGACACTGTGGAATCTTTCCGCTTCCTGGGAACCATCATCTCCCAGGATCTCAAGTGGGAGCCAAACATCAGCTCCCTCATCAAGAAAGCCCAGCAGAGGATGTTCTTCCTGCGGCAGCTGAATAAATTCAACCTGCCAAAGACTATGATGGTGCACTTCTACACAGCCATCATTGAGTCCATCCTCACCTCCTCCATCACCATCTGGTACGCCGCTGCTACAGCCAAGGATAAGGGCAGGCTGCAGCGTGTCATTCGGTCTGCTGAGAAGGTGATTGGCTGCAGTCTACTGTCGCTCCAGGAACTGTACACCTCCAGGACCCTGAAGCGGGCAGGGAAGATTCTGGCTGATCCCTCCCACCCTGGTCACAGACTCTTTGAGACTCTCCCCTCTGGCAGGAGGCTGCGGTCCATCCGGACCAAAACCTCACGCCACAAGAACAGTTTTTTCCCTTCTGCCACCAGCCTTGTTAACAAAGCCCGGAAACCACACTGACACTCTCCTTTTCCCCCACACCCCCTTTTTTGCTGACAGGACACCTGTAACCTATGCGTTACATTAACGCTCAGCTTGGACTCCTGCTTTACTTGCACTGCCATACTTGCACAATGATCATCTGCACTGTTGTATTGCTCTTGCATCTTATACTGCTCTATATTTACTCTCACTCACTTAAAACTGTGCACATATATTTATATTATATTGTAGATATGTTTATACTGTTTAATTTGTATTGTATTGCACTGACTACGCCAAAACAAATTCCTTGTATGTCCAAAAACGTACTTGGCAATAAAGCTTTTCTGATTCTGATTCTGATTTTGATTCTGATTAATAATATTAATCTAATTAATTGTTTCAGCCCTAAAACAAATCAAATACACAGCTGTCGCCCTTAGATACAGAGAGGGCCCCATGTTGCTTACTGGTATGATTCTAGGGCCCTATTCATCTCTTTAATACCTTACTCACATGCATGGTTCATGATGTCCTATTGCAATATGAAATTAAAGGTCAGACTGTTTTTTATTTAAATGAGAAATGATTGAAAAAGGCTCGTATTAAAAGTGCACTATGGTAGAAAATCTCTCTGATCCATTTGTTTTGATACTTAATAATCTTCCAACATGTGAAATGAATTGCATGTGTGCCTGTCGATGGATGTTGCCAGAAACTAACCAAAGTCAAATTCTTCCTCAGCTTTCTTTTCCTGTTTTTCTTTCTTTCTGACTTCTCATCTTTCCTCGCTCAGTGCCTTTTTCTTTTGCTGCTGCAGCATTTAGGGCATCTGCTGGCACATATTGGCAGCTATTTAGCTGGAGAGGAACTGGTGGCACACCACCCTCCATCCATTATTATTAGTTCTTCAGAAAGATTTAGACAGAGGGAAAGTGGAATGTGCGGCAAGCTGCGGGGAAACGAACCGAGGGCCAGAAACTGGAGCCAGGGAATCTGGTTCCAAAAACAAAGTTGTGTTATGCTTTTTTTTCTTTGCTCAGCTTTTCTTTTCTCCCTCTCGCTCTGCTTTTCTACTGTTATTTGTATAAATCACCATCACAGAACATAAATTCAAAGTCATAAAAGTAAAACTCTTCCTCTTCATCTGATCAATGTTTGGAATTATATTAAAACACAGATTTCTTTCTTTCTGCATCACTACGTAGTTACCTCTCTCTCTTGAAAATGAGAAAATACATATTCAGTTTTATGTTCTTTATAACATGCTGAATGTTTCACTTGGTTGCTTTTTCCTGACCCATGGTCTATAAATCTTTCCTGAGGCAGAAGAGGTGACCTGGCGTTACTAAAAGGTCAGCTCTGCTGGGGAGGACCAAAAAATGAGCCAATGAGAAGAAAACGTTGTTGGGATAATAAATTGAAAGGTTCAGAGAAAATACAAAAGCTTCTTATTACCAGTACCAATGCATTGATATATTGACTATGGCTTACTCTTCTTTAGACAAAAAATAGGGAAAAGTTGAAAAGATTATAATGTAAAACAAACAAGAATAATTATTATCATCAGGAAATATGGTATATTTAAGAATCAGCAAGAAAAGGGTCATTTTGAACCAGAAATGGTGACCTCTTGGAGCAGTATGGTGTGAGTTTAATGTGAGACTTGATGGTAAATTGAAAGTTTAATCCCAGATGTGAGACGTCCCTAAAAGATACAGAGTTTAACCAATGAATGGACAGAAAAATACTATATGGTGCATACAAACCATTTGTGTTGGCAGAAGCATGAATGAAGTGTGAGCTTTGAATTCATTATTATTTTTTTACCGTGCCTGAACAGTTAGACCCAGTCAGCTGCAGTGTCTTGACAACGTATTTTCTCCCTTACTTCTGTCTTTGGGTTTTGTCACACTTGTTTTAGATTATCAAACTAGTTTTAATAGCAGAGAATGATTACCTGAGTAAATGCAAAAATGCATTTTTCAAATGATGATTAAATCTATTAAGGGGAGAAGCTAAATTTGGCTTTTTTTTTGGGTGTCATTGCCGTCAAGCATTTGCAGTGAGTGGCCAGTCAGTGCAGTGTGGGTCAGTCTCTTATAGCACTTCAGAGGAATTTTGGCCCACTCATAATACTGGGAGATTTTAACAGCGTAAACCTCTCCAATGAACTCCCCAAATACAGACAGCATTAAGTGTCCCACCAGAGACAAAAACACACTGGACCATTGTTACACAGCTTTAAAGGACTCATATCATGCTGTTACCAGGGCTGCTCTGGGTTTTTCGGATCATTCTCTTATCCACCTCATCTTAACCTACAGACAGAGAGTAAGAGCTTCCAAACCCACGGTTCACGCTGTTAAGAAGTGGACTGAGGAATCAAAGCAGATGCTACAGGCCTGCTTTGTAGACTGGACTGTTTTCGAAACCTCAGCCACTGACTTAAACCAACTAACTGATGTGGTGACATCATACATCAGTTTCTGTGAGGACATGTGTGTGCAGACCAGGACCTTCTGCACTTTTGGGAATAACAAGCCATGGTTTACTCCACACCTCAGGAATCTGCGCAGGGAAAAGGAAGAAGCTCACAGCAGTGGAGATTGGGCGTGGTACAAGCAGGCCAGGAACAAACTAACAAAGGAGATCAAAGCAGCCAAGAGAAGCTGCAGTGAGAAGCTGAAGAACAGCCTTTCTACTGGTGATGCTTCGGCTGTATGGACCGGTCTGAGAAACCTGACTGCCTACAGGAGTCCTCACCTGGCAAACAGTCTGAATGGCTTCTACTGCAGACATGACAGGAAGCCGTTCACCCCTCAAATCATCTCCTCCACATCCCATTCAGGAACAAGTTCTTCCCACAAAGCTACCAACCCCCTACCTTCCAATAAAGATCTCCGAGGATCTCCGAGGAAGAATAGGCTCTTTCAGCGCATGAAAACAAAGAAAGCTGGAGGACCTGATAACGTCTCCCCATCATGCCTGAAAGCCTGTGCAAATCAACTCACTCCGATCTTCACCCAGATCTTCAACAAGTCATTGGAGATGTGTGAGGTCTCCTCCTGCCTCAAACGATCCACCATCATCCCAGTGCCCAAGAAACCCACCATCCTAGGATTAAATGACTACAGGCCTGTAGCCCTGATGTCTGTGGTCAAGAAATCCTTTGAGCGGCTGGTGTTGAAGCACCTGAAAGACATCACAGGCCCCCTGCTGGACCCCCTGCAGTTTGCTTACCGAGCAAACAGGTTGGCAGATGATGCTGTTAACTTAGGTATACACTTCATCCTGCAACACCTCGACCACCCAGGCACGTACGCCAGGATCCTGTTTGTAGACTTCAGCTCGGCCTTCAACACCATCATACCAGACATCCTTCACCAGAAGCTCATCCAGCTCAACGTCCCAGCCTCCACCTGTCAGTGGATCAACAGCTTCCTGACGGACCGACAGCAGCAGGTGAGACTGGGGAGCAGCAGATCTATAAGTACTGGTGCCCCCCAGGGGTGTGTTCTATCCCC
>NC_061817.1:22340891-22345751 GCF_021462225.1 Girardinichthys multiradiatus | reverse complement strand
ACGTCTTGCTGGCGCATCTGTGACCAAGACAGTAAGTCTTTGTGATGTATCAAGAGCCATGGTATCCAGGGTAATGTCAGCAAACCACCAAGAAGGACGAACCACATCCAACAGGATTAACTGTGGACACAAGAGGAAGCTGTCTGAAAGGGATGTTTGGGTGCTAATCCGGATTGTATCCAAAAAACATAAAACCACGGCTGCCCAAATCACAGCAGAATTAAATGTGAACCTCAACTCTCCTGTTTCCACCAGAACTGTCCGTCAGGAGCTCCACAGGGTCAATATACACGACCGGGCTGCTATAGCCACACCTTTGGTCACTCATGCCAATGCCAAACGTCGGTTTCATTGGTGCAAGGAGCGCAAATCTTGGGCGGTGGACAATGTGAAACATGTATTGTTCTCTGATGAGTCCACCATTACTGTTTTCCCCACATCTGGGAGAGTTACGGTGTGGAGAAGCCCCAAAGAAGAGTACCACCCAGACTGTTGCATGCCCAGAGTGAAGCATGGGGGTGGATCAGTGATGGTTTGGGCTGCCATATCATGGCATTCCCTTGGCCCAATACTTGTGCTAGATGGACGTGTCACTGCCAAGGACTACCGAACCATTCTTGAGGACCATGTGCATCCAATGGTTCAAACATTGTATCCTGAAGGTGGTGCCGTGTATCAGGATGACAATGCACCAATACACACAGCAAGACTGGTGAAAGATTGGTTTGATGAACATGAAAGTTAAGTTGAACATCTCCCATGGCCTGCACAGTCACCAGATCTAAATATTATTGAGCCACTTTGGGGTGTTTTGGAGGAGTCAGGAAACATTTTCCTCCACCAGTATCATGTTGTGACCTGGCCACTTTCCTGCAAGAAGAATGGCTTAAAATCCCTCTGACCACTGTGCAGGACTTGTATATGTCATTCCCAAGACGAATTGATGCTGTATTGGCCGCAAAAGGAGGCCCTACACCATACTAATAAATTATTGTGGTCTAAAACCAGATGTTTCAGTTTCATTGTCCAACCCCTGTATATGTATGCTGCCATATCACAACATCTCCAGCAGATGGGGCAAGAAGCATTTGGTAAGCAAGACTGCATCTCTTTTGTGTTACGACCTTTTACAGCTTCTTTGGTACATTTATCACAACTTTATAGACATTTGCCAAAGTTCATGTGCATTTTACAGAGCATTAAGTACAAGCACCAAAACACCAACACAGAAATTAATATGAATTCCTTATATTAGTATTATTAATATTATTTTACAAAGCAATATCCCAAGCTTTGAAAAGCACACACAGCAGTGTTCCATCCACCTTCTGAGAAAAGAGAGAGCACAAACCTACCATGGCTGTCCACCTTAACTGACAGAGTGCAGAAAGCCAGCTTTCATAACAGAAGCAGTTAATAGGCTCATGGTAACTCTGAAGAATATACAGAGATCCACAGCTCAGGGGGCAGAATCTGTCGAAAGGACACGTATTAGTAATGTTTTCCATAAATCTGGCTTAGTGGAAGAGTCACAAGAAGTCAGTAAACCAGGTTAAATTTCATAATAGGCAAAAACTTGTTAGAAGCTCTAAAACACCTGAGACTGAGGTTCACCTTCCAGCAAGATAGTGACCCTAAACACACAGCCAGATCTACACTGGAATGGTTTAGATCACAGCATGTTAAGTTGAATTCAATTTACAATTCCAATTCACATGTGTGATCTCAAGGCACATTAGAAAGTGAAGAAAGCCGATAAAACATCTGAATGCTTAAGTGAACTCTATGTCTCTGCAAGCATAAAGATTACCATCTAATAAAGTTTTATTTTTGTTCTTTCTTGTAAAATAGTTTTAATTAAGTTTTCTATGATAACCGGCATTGCTTTCACATGGAGTTTTTTTAAATGAGTGAATCCCAAACATACAGTTATCTAGGATGTCTCTTAATTTATTTACAGTGAATTATGCATTTGTACTCAAAAAAAGCACGTGTTAACCAAACCCAACACCCAGTGAACTTTAAAGAACTGATCTCTTGAGATAACTGTTACTTACATACTTTTAGGTCATTTTATTCAGCAAGGAACTTCAAACACATTTTCTGAACCTAATGTGCTGGGTATATGGAGTAGCACATGTTTCAAATTAGAACATACAGTTCAGTTTAATTAAAAGGATGGGAGTGCCTATGTGAAGGATATTTTTCATTTATCACCAGACTCGATTGAATTTAGGTCTGGATTCTGATGGGTTCATTCTAACAAATGGAGCACTCACACAGCACAATGCTACCACCACTATGTTACATAAATGTCATATAAAATAAATTAAAGATCTTAGCTGTAATGTTCCAGGGGTTTGGATACCTGCGCAAGGCACTGAAGCTAAATAGATTACAACTTTAAATTAAAAAAATAATTTAAATCTGTTTAGCAGACATTTTACATATGAAGAACCTTCTGAAGCTTCAAAGCCCAAATTTCATTCTGTATCTTTCCTTGATCTTCATGATAAAATAAATAAACTTGAATTATTGAATTATATAAATGCAGATTTAAAATTGGGAGAAATAAACAACATCCTGAACTGCTTCATTCTCCATATTTAGAGAAAACCTGTTTCATGTAAAGCATTCTTTAGGCAAGAAAAAGAAAATGACATGCTCTGAATAACCTGAAGAGTTCAGTTTCTGTTTACATGTTTTATATTGCCCAATTCTTTCTTTCAGTGCAAATAAGTGATACGTTTTACATTGAAAACTTTTTTAATTTCATGTGCACAGATGAGAATGTTTTACAACCATATCTCTGCTAATGGTTTCCTTGGCCTGTAAACATTATTTGAAGATTTTAAATATAAGTGCTTTCTTAAGCGAATGATTACCAAGAAAAATTAGGAAAAAGAAAGTAAAACTTATCTCTTACAAAGTTAATCAACAGAGGTCACATTATTTCCTTGTAGTAAACAGGAACTGCACAGCTATATTTGAGTATTATGAAGCCACTCCTCTGACATGTACCAATCTTTTTCCCTCTTTTTGTTGTCAGATATCTTATATCCGACACCTTCTTGCTCCTCTGTTCACAGAAATAGTGAAAAGTTTATTTGCAAATAATCTGGTGGAATTCCACTTGACTTTATTTGCAAAGTTTTTTGCAAATGTGATTGTTTTACAAGTCTGTTTTTGCTTTTTTGCTGTCTTGTTTTTCTTTTATGGTCACCTACTTTTTTATATAGCTCTTTTTGCCTTCATCTTCAGTAACAGTAAGACTTTAAATTTTGCTTTTAAAGTAGATGATTGTAGCTACATAAAAAAAAAAAAAAGTAAAGCTCAGCTATATTTGCTTATTCATACATTATGGTTTCTCTTACAGTTTCTGGTTTTGGTCATGGATGACTTTGTTCGCAAGATATTAAATGACTGGGGTCTAAACGAGTGGATAGGAACCTTTGAAGGTTAGGTATAGCATTACTTTCATTTTGTGTTTGAAGGAAAATGTATGTCTGTTGTCTGTTGCAAAGCAACTTTAACAAACGTGCCACTCAATCAAGTTAATGTAGAAAAATGTGTTGATACAGAAATGCTGCCATAGCTATTCCAATTACCACTATTCATATACTGCACAATGTCCTGAAAGTCAAGGAGACCCTGACATATATCTGAGTGATTAACCACAGCAAAGCAATATTCACAGCAAAGTTAATATTCAACACTCAGCTAACACAGCAAACCTCAGGGTGCCAAATAAATTCACACATTAATTACACTAACAGAGTTGGGTCTCCTAGTCATAAGGGCTTGTGGCTATAAAATTGTGGCTGTTGTCAAATAGGGAGGAGACCATGACAAACAAAACAAGTCCTTAGTCCCCCTCTTACAAGAGCCACTCCCAGATCGTCTGGACTACAGGCCATGCAAGGCCAGGCGAACCAACAAAAATAACAGTTTGTTCAACTCAACCCAATAAGGAAAGCAGGAGACATTACATCTGAAAATATATTTACATGAAAGTAGAACTAATAACTAGACACTTCAATGTACAATACATTTAATAACCATTGAAATACAATTTATATAAAACCAACATCTTTATACCTGACACATCATCACACCCACATGGAGCTGAATGAAATACAACCACCTTCTTAAAATGTTATGTGACCACCCTGCAATATCCTTAAATACAAAACATTAAAAAGAGATACATGCTTTCAATTTAAGGAACAACACAACAGCCCAGGCACAATTTTAGCAGATCTCTGACAAACATTTCTCCTTTTTCGGCGACAATGACTGCTTTGCCTGCTTCACTTTTAATCAGAGGGGTGGAGCACCAACAGGTGCCACTGGTCGTTGATTTACTAGAACAGTATTAAACGCATTTGTGCGCAGATGAACAATGCAGTTATAAAGAATGTAGTATTGATTTTTGGGGGGGATTTAGGCTGTACTGCACCAAATTGTTGTTTGCCAACCACCACTGAAAATTAACAAGAAGAAAAAGAACAATGCTGTTAGTAATGCAAACAGTGTTAGGAGAGATTAGTGCTGACAAACTAATTTTCTGGCATTATATATTTGATGATACTATAAAAGAAAAGTAAACTTGCAGCAATGTTCAAAGTTGCTGAAACACCTGCTGTTAGTACTATGTACAACCTGGTTGTACATAGTAATAGTGGTTTCATCAGAAGCCCAAGTTATTTAAAAAAGTAGATAAAGTCCAGCAAGGTTCAAGGTTGTAGATATTGTCTAATCATTGTTATGATGACACAAAGATGCCAAAACAAAAGCTGCAGTTCTCTTTGAGTAAGATTTTTTCTTATTTTACTTCCCTTACCATCATTGCCATATGTC